>NW_025943388.1:34102-58966 GCF_000764305.2 Hyalella azteca | reverse complement strand
CTGACAAAATGTATTGAACAGCATGGAGGTCACCTACAAGATGTAATATTCAAGAATTAAACTTGTAAGTAAACCCAACGAAACTTTAAATGTAGCTCTTTGTAAAAAAGAAAGAATTAAAACGCTATCTTTAATACTTTTTACTTTGTGATTTTTTTAAAAGAGTAAGTTCCCACGCCGCACCCTGTATAAGGTGTCAACAAGTCGGTGCATCAGTGAGTAATCTCAACCATGCTGTGTGTTACATCACATCAACTTACTTTTCATTGCTATTGATGTCTTCATTTATAATAATAATAATAAAAATATTGATAATGATAATAATAAAAATTAATAATTATAATAATAATAATTAATATTATTATTATCATTATTAATGTTTTTCATGTTATCATTAATATCATCATTATTATTGTTGTTATTATTAGTATTTTAATTTTCCTTTTTTCATTGTATATTGTAGTCTTTATCATCTATAGTAGCGTGTTTTCATGTTATCTACACTAAATCAAATTCGCATTCTGAAGTAAATTGCCAATTATGTACTGGCTTCTCATCTCCAGCAATTTCACCAGGTGTCATCATTCGATTGCCAATTACGTTTCTTCGATTACCTATAATTTGTGTTCCACCATCTAAGTGGTATAGGAGTACAGACACATTATTGCTCATTTATCACTTCAGATGGAGGTTCATTGATCAGAGAGAAAAATTACTTGCAGTAAATCGTACAAGGAAAATAAGTGGCAATAACGCTCCTATACAAATGTCCTACGTGAATACTCTATGATTACTTAGTGCAATGCTTCCATCACATTTCTTAGTGCAATGCTTCCATCACATTTTTAGTGCAATGCTTCCATTACATTTCTTAGTGCAATGCTTCCATCACATTTTTGTGCAATGCTTCCATCGCATTTTTAGTGCAATGCTTCCATTACATTTCTTAATGCAATGCTTCCACCACATTTCTCAGTGCAATGCTTCCATCACATTTCTTAATGCAATGCTTCCATCACATTTCTCAGTGCAATGCTTCCATCACATTTCTTAATGCAATGCTTCCATCACATTTCTTAATGCGATGCTTCCATCACATTCCTTAGCGCAATGATTCCACCACATTTCTTAGCGCAATGCTTCCACCACATTTTTAGTGCAATGCTTCCATAACATTTGCACTGAAATGCTTTCATCACAATTTCACTGCAATTCTTCCACCACATTTTCACTGCATTGCTTCCGCCACATTTTTAGTCCAATTCTTCCACCACATTTCAGTGCAATTCTTCCTCCATATTTCTCAATAATCGCGCACACAAACGAAGGATAATTTTTCAGAACAGCCGTTCATTGCTGAGCAGTGACTTGATAATCTCGCAGACACACGAATGAAAATTTTTCACCACTGACATTCAGAGTTCTATGCCATGGCTCAATAATCCCGTTGACAAACAGCAGAGAACTTGTCAACAAAGTGTGCTGGCCCCTGTCTCTTATACACATCTAGATGTGTATAAGAGACAGTGTCAACACAGTGCGCTGGAACTGTGGTTCAATAGTCCCGTTGACAAACAACAGAGAACTTGTCAACACAGTGCGCTGGAGCTGTGGTTCAATAGTCCCGTTGACAAACAACAGAGAACTTGTCAACACAGCCGTTGAGAGTGCTTGGGTTCTCAGTAGCGGAGAGTTCAACGTTGACATGATAGCAGCGGCTCATGCCTTGCGTGCGATTCGTCAGCTCCGGGGCCAGGATGTGTGTACCTTTGTTAAAAATCGAATAATTAAACTATTTTTGAAACTTCAGGGGAACTTATAAAAAGTTTTTGCAAATATTTTACCGTTGTTTCATTTTCTACTCAAATGAAGAATATGCACATTTATTTCCTTCACATTTACATTTACTTATTTTCACATTTACGCACATTAATATTTGTTCCTTTTTTGAGCTACTCTATTTAAACAGCATATAGACAGCACTTATGAGAAATATACGAGATTCGATGCTAGCAAATATTGATATTGATATTTAAAGAACATATAAACAGCACATATGTGAAATATACGAGATTCGATGCTAGCAAATATTGATATTGATTAAACTTCACCATTTTTGGTTATCCAGTAAGGGGTGCTGTACACCACCAGATCTGTAGAGTCCCTTTTCGCCGCCACCCAAGTCTTTTGTAGGCCTAAGGCAGAATAAAATTTATAAGACTATAGGAAAGTTTATAAGCTTATACTGTTCGAAAGAACAGTGAAAAAACGGTCTTACCGGCGTTTTAGTTACCAGCCGCCCCGTGAAAATAAACCGTTTTGCCGTTTTTTTCAGATGATACACGGGTTTCTAGTGTAAAACTGGAATAAAAAGGGCAACACGGTGTTTATTTTCACGTGCCGGCTTGTTAAGGAAACGCCGGTATAATACCGTTTAATTAACGGTGATTTTTCTAACAGTGTATATATAAGACTCCAATCCTATAAAAACCCATAGGACAGGAAGATACTAGTAATAAATCTGAAAAATAACCTAAAATAAATACCTAAAAATCTAAAATTACCTAATGTAAAATTTATCCTGAAAACATTAAAAAAATTAATCGATCGCATTGTCTGAATTTCGACGCACTTTTTAGCGTATTTTCTCATATATGGAAAAAAGGCACTATCGTGCTCGTCATGTCCGTCCGTCCGTCTGTCCGTCCGCCTGTCCGTCCGTCTGCCCGTCCGTCTGTCCGTCCGTCTGTCCGTCCGTCCGTCCGTCTGTCCGTGTCCGTCTGTCCGTCCGCCTATCCTTCCGTCTGTCCGTCCATCTGTCCGTCCGTCTGTCCGTCCGTCTGTCCGTCCGTCTGCCCGTCCGTCTGTGTGTCCGTCTGTCTTTCCGTCCGTCTGTCCGTCCGTCTTTCCGTCTGTCCGTCCGTCTGTCTGTCTGTGACTTCACGTTGTCCAGTATCCATAATGCTCGGCAACGAGAAAATGCGCTCTCTGTCACTCACTAGCTGCAGTGAGTACTGAGTTATATTTTTTTCACACAGCATGAGTAGAAAGCAGAACGTAGCACCGATGAGCCTTATAGTCGGGCGAAAGTGGATCAGAGTGACTCATATAAGATCAAAAAGTACATCGATATTTAGACAAACGCTCATTCATTTTTCCGAGTGAAATAGTGATGCGTTGAAATTCGGAAACTGTGCTACATAAAATTCAAAATTTATCTGTTACGTGCAAGCAATTTCTAGTAATTTCACATGAAAATTCAAGAAATGTTAGAACAAACAAATGTCTGTTATAATATTTCGACCAAGATACTTAAAATACACAAACTTTATTGGATCAAACATGCTGAAATTGAACGAACACATTTCCTAGAAAAAGATCCCTTCTTCATGTAGGTCTAGCTGGGACGTGTGAAATAAAATGAACTAGATAGTTTGGATTAAATTATCGACCTTGTTATACTAATGGTTGAAAGTTACTAATATTGGTCCGACTCTTCAGCCAGTAAAATGAAAAAATTAAAGGTGGACGGCTGTGTTATTGCTTCTTTCAAGATTAGTCTTGAATTAATTGAACGATGAACTTCTCCAGCACAGTAAAGATTAGTTTCAAATTAGTTGAACTATGAAGTTGTCCAGCACAGTAAAGATTAGCCTGGAATTAGTTGAACTATGAAGTTGTCCAGCACAGTAAAGATTAACCTTGAATTAGTTGACCTATGAAGTTGTCCAGCACAGTAAAGATTAGCCTGGAATTAGTTGACCTATGAAGTTGTCCAGCACAGTAAAGATTAACCTTGAATTAGTTGACCTATGAAGTTGTCCAGCACAGTAAAGATTAGCCTGGAATTAGTTGAACTATGAAGTTCTCTAGCAGAGTAATCAACTCGACGACAACACTCAGATAAATATGCAAGACTTTGTCCAAATTGCGATTCACTTCTTGCCTGAGTGTGGGTCATACAGACCCAACTCTACCCAGATATAGGGTCACTTATTGGACAATATGACACAGTAACTATTCTGAGTGCTGGAGTCAATCTATAACGAATAATTGAGGTCTCAACTTATATATTTATTGCTCTGGAACAAAACTGACAATGATTATTGCTTTAGAATGTGTACGACTTCATAATTACTGAATAAACTTCGGTATTCAATGTACCTATTGAAACACTACATAGTACCATGACTTGGTTATCATATTGTAATCTATAACAAATATATATTGAATATATTGCAATAACATATTCCGAGGCATTTGAATCGAAATGCATCAAATTTTGAGTGCCTTTACTATTTGTTAACATATACGACCATTTTTTCACACAACGTCTCATCATTATTATTCACCCGCACATTCACCTGAATCGTTAAAACTAATCATCTTGAACTATATTCAACCCCCTCACTCTACGCCCTCATTCGCATCCTCACCCTCTCCCTCACCCTTCCCTCTCACCCATCCCTTTCACCCATCCCTCTCACCCATCCCTCTCACCCATCCCTCTCACCCATCCCTCTCACCCATCCCTCTCATCCATCCCTCTCACCCATCCCTCTCACCCGTCCCTCTCACCCTCCCCTCACTCCTCACCAGAGCTCGCACCCTCAACCATCCCCCTCACCCCTCCCTCACCCGCGGCTCGCAGCATGTATATCACCGCCATCATCTTGTCCTGTGTATTGTCCTCACCCCCCCTCACCCCTCCATGGGGTGACAGCAGTAACATTCATTATTCATTAATTAAAAATCTATAAAAATCACAGTAACGTTCAATATTCAAAAATTTATACTAAATAAAAATTATAACAATAAACAAATAATATATGATAACCTAACAATTATCAGGGGACATAGGACTTGTATCAAAGTAATTGGTCATAATATCCAATTATTTTATCAGTAATTCAGGCATTAACCAAATACTGCTTGGATGCACAGGAAAAACAGTTTCCCTTTGTAATAATATAAATAAATGAATTTTTAATAATAATAATAAAATAATATTATAGGCAAGTGATTCAGGCAAACATAATCATAAGATTAATAGCAGGAGATTATACAATGGAAGATATAAGCTCAACAAACACCAGGCATATACAAGATAATGAGATTACTTGATTTATTAAGTCTGATACATAGGGTGGAATTTATGTGCATGGAGCACACAAAGGCTGTGTGGAACTGTGTGTTCTTCACAGCTCCACACAATCTGCTCTGAATAATGAAGATGAATTTGTTTACACTGAAAAGTGGTGGAATTTAACGAACATTTACCAATTTTTAGCGCATTTTCTCATTCATGGAAAAAAGGCGCTATTGTGCTCACCATGTCCGTCCGTCCGTCCGTGATTTCATGTTTTCGTCGAGAAGAAAATGCGCCCTCTGTCTTTACATCAAAATAGTCTTTACATAAAAATAAATTTATGTTGCATGTATGACACTTAAATGATGGAAAAGAGATACAAAAATTAAATGAAGAATTACTTTTGATTAAAATTAAAAAATTGATTGAAAATAAATGAAAATTTACCTATTTTTTTAACCTTTATATAAAAATAAATTGTTATTGCATCCATGACACTTTAATGATATAGACAAAATAAAAAAAACTCAAATTTAGACAATTAATTTATTGTTATTGCATCCATGACACTTGAATGATGGAAAAAAATAAAGAAAAAACACAAATTGAGACAATTAATTGCTTGTTTTTCTATTGCATCCATGACACTATAATGATGGGAAAAAAATAAAGAAAAATTCAAATTGCAACAGTTAATTGCTTATTGTTTTAGTGGGAGATATTAAAGGCAGCCCTGCAGTGAAGGCAGAGCTCGCCGGCTCGGCAGCAGTGCAGCCAACGGGCGTAGGGAGAACAAGCCGCGGGTGGCAGCCTGTACGAGCAAACTCAGCAACACGTCAAGGCACATCTTAAATTATTAGAAATTATTAAGTTATTATCTCTAATTATATTGTTGCTTATATCATCAACACGCCAAGGCAGACCTTAAATTATTAGAAATTATTAAACTATCATCTCTAATTATATTGTTGCTTACATCATCAACACGTCAAGGCACACCTTAAATTATTAGAAATTATTAAGTTATTATCTTTAATTATATTTGTGGTCAGTATTTTAGTTGATGTAGTACTATAAAATACTAAAATATTCATAAATAGATAGGGCTAAACAAGCTTTTAAATTATCTAGTACAAATGGCAACAACATTCAAAAGAATCAGATTTATTTTGATTAACCAACATTAGCACACAATAGATATTGTCATAAAGGCATAAACTTCTTTTTTTCTATCACATCAAAATATATTCTAGGTTTCACTACAGCAAGAATTAAATTGCAAATTTACTGACCAAGTTTGCATTTATTTATGGAAGAAGCTGCTTTCTCAAAGGGACCAACTAAAAATCTGGTGCAGGTATAGTCCATATAGATAAGACAGGCAAATTAATTTGTTCTTTTTTAAATTGTCCATATAAGTGAAAGGGATATAGATGGAGATTTTAACACATTTGTTCAGCATGAAAAGGCATATTTAGGCTAACTCTCTGAAGTCTGAACCAGCATGCAGGATGCAGCAATTTTGATGAACAAAATAAATGTCACATTGAACAAAATCAGAACGGATAGTATAAGGTCAGTGCCACTGTCAGTGGCCCACAGTGGGCGCTGACGCTGCCGCAGCGGTTGACAGCAATATTTAATACGAAAACAACAAGGAGTTGGCAAAATAATAGCACAAGTTTCTAGAATTAAAAACTTATTCCTTAACCATTGCTTTTAACTGGTATCGGCTAAAAATACCTTTCATTAGATAGAATTTTTTACGCGTCAGCACTCAGCAGCAGTCGTTTAAACAAGTGTATAATCATAATGAATTATTTATGTACAATATCTAAAAAGTAAGTCATTAACTGTCATTTCACTTATTTGAGTTTACGGTCACGAATCAGTCGGAATCACTCGTGTCTTGTATTTCCTCGTCCAAGAGACGCGAACTACCAAGACTTTACCATCACCCACGGCTTTTGTGTCGTGGTTGCCAGGTTTAAACTGAGGCAGCGGGCGCCAAGACATTAATTGCTTATTTGATCGCTTGGTGTGACAGGATTTCAAAATTCATACTTCTTTAATCAAAGTTTATGGGAGCTTCTGAAGACTAGTTCAATGCGGCCCCATGACAGGACGGTTTAAGGAAATTACGGTAATTTATTTTCAGTAACAAATTTAGGTGTTCTGAAGAGTTGTCAATGTTTCTTGACGGCTGAATGACTACAGAATGGGTCAAAATTCATACCAGCCGCGCTATGTTTACGTACCTGCCGGAAGGAGTGAAACTAAAAAAATAACCCGGACCTTTCATAAACTCTCTTTCCTCCATTAATATCATGGAAGTCAAAATATTCATCTGGGGGATATCATTAATCCTATTGTGTTTTATTGAACGCAAGAAATGTTTGCGTATTTCCATCACTAAAATTATTGAAGTTCACACAATATTCCTACGACCAAATAAGATGTGATATAATTCGTTCACTGGGCGATTCATAAGAAGAATGCTTTGCGAAATAAATTCTTGACTGGAGACTTCTGGAATCAATAAATAGTTATTAGTTAATATATATAATATATTAATAAATCAATAAATAGTTAGGTTACTTGCTAATTATTTATTGAATGACGAAAGGAACCTCATTAGACACAATTAATAACAGTTTAATCGAAGAGATGATGTGTCCCATTGGCAAATTCCTGTATTTCATTGTTTGTTCTTTATTTAATTCCATATCATCAGTCTGCTTAACTCGCCAGTCTTTTAGAAATTAGACCATTAATTAATCCTTTAGAAATGCAACATTAAATAATCCCTTAGAAGTGGTCCATTAATTAATCGTGTTGAAATGGACCATTATTTAATCCTTTAGAAAAATGTACCAGCAATTAATCCTTTTGAAATGTACAATTAATTAATCCTTTATGAATGGATCATTATTTAAACCTTTAGAAATGGACCATTAATTAAACCTTTAGATATATACCTTAATTTAATCCTTTAGAATAGGACCATTATTTAATTCCGTAGAAATAGACAATTTTTGAATTAGTAACGAAAATCTAGAATTGGTGAAAATTCAAAGTTATTTCTCTCATTTGATTCATATTTTTCGGTGATCAACGTTCGGTAGACCTGCGTCTGCTGTTGAATACCTTGCGATATTCTGTCTGTTGATAATACCAGCAATTTTCCTAGGCTCATATCCATAGCATTCCCGATTCCAACAGACTTAGTGGCTTTTCAGCCTTCAAAAATACTAAAATCGTTTATTAATTTTAGGGATTCACCAGGTCTCAAATTACTAGCGCGTTGACTCCGACCCATGGATACTGATGACGTAGCAAAAATAGATGGCTAACTAGTGAAGTTTTCGACAACGTGACATCCGTAAATGTTCTGCTCTTAATTAAACAGATTTTAGCATCAACGTAAAAAATTGGCTTTAAACTATCAGTGTAACTTCTTATACTTAATTCCTGAAGTAAAATCTAATGTTGGCTTCCTTTACTTGGTTTATTTTAATTTGCAATACATAATGATAATTCAAAGTTCGTTCGCTCTCATACATTAAGCCACTTGTGTACTCCTGTGCACAGGCAAAATGAATTACTAACATAATTATTTTTCAAGTGGATCTTAATAAAACGGAAAAAATGCTTCATTTAATTCAGGACCCATCAATTAATTTTAAAATTAAGCGGCAATTTTTGCCGCAATATCCTGCATTATAAGAATCAGTAATTATGTCCGTTCATTAATCTTGATATAGACGTTTAAATAATAAAAAAATCTCTATAATCCTAACAATGAACATTTTATAGAGTGAATCAGATAATAAAATGTGAAAACGTGAATCATTTACATTTAAAATCAAATTCAACGCCCTCCAGTCCAAACATGTAGGTAAGTTGTTGATGAGGAATATTTACACCAGAGAAGCCAAAACTCCATAGACCCCCTTCAAATTCATATTTTACGCGCCGTATAGAAAACGTTAAGGGTAGAACTATGATAACAAAGTTCATAGTTCATGTCAACCATGCCTCTGCCGTTCACATGGACGAATAGATTATTTTGTTTTATTTATAACTGTCATGTTTTGGCATCTTTTGCGTGACCGGTACTATCGGATGATGGTGTCCTTTTAGCTTCCTAATCTAACAGATGATGTTAAACAGCGATGAATTGCCGTTAATTCAGCCCAACAACGTTGAATTCAACGTCAGATGTCTGAGCAGCGCAGTTATCGGCCTTGTTATCTTCTCTCTCCCCAGACTCGTCTTTGCAGGATAATGAGAAACAACATGGACGACAAAATGCCGTCAATATCATATATTTGTGACAGCTTTGGTCAGGCATGTTGGCCTGCTTCTATTCTTTATTATGTAATGTTTTATCAGACATTAAAATAAAGTTGAGTTCTGCTGTCATGACTCAAGTTATTCAAGTTTGCAATATTTCCCTTCAATTTAATAAATTGTGAAAGCAGAACGTTTGAGGTCGAATTTCCGAGAAAGAAGCAATGTTTTGAATGTGAGAAATATTGAACTAGAAGTTATTAAACAATTCGTTAACTCAGTCATTTATTCTATGAAAGTGTATTCGAAGAAAACATTCATTGTGTTGATCGATTTCAGTTATTTTATGTTGAAATTGTTATTTATGAGCTTTGTAATCCAAGTCAATCAAACTCACCTGGGAGATCTAAGTTGTGGAGGAATCAATAACCAGAGGTGGGCAGTAGCGCGCTACATGTAGCGGCCGCTACATTTTCAGTAGCGGTAGCGGTAGCGGCTCTACATTTAAGGCAATGTAGCGGTAGCGGTAGCGCCCGCTACATATTTAAGTAGCGATACGAGGTTTTGCCGCTACATATGTTGTCAACCTCAGCCTTTTACTAGTGTCAACATGTTAGTTGTTACTTGTTAAGTTGTTACCAGTTACCACTTACAGGTTTTTTTCATCTTTCAGTTTGCTTAGTTATTTTTACACAGTTATTTTTATGTTTCACCTTCCCTACATGGATGTCTACTTTAATCTACCAATCTCAAAAATAATCCTAATATATCTACAAAAAAGACTGATTTTTTATATGTATATGTGGATAATTTCTTAGACTGGTTGATTAAAGTTCACATCCATGTAGGGAAGGTAAAACATAAAAATAACTGTAACTTTTATTTACTGTATCTAACCCTGGGGTAACCCATACTAGTTCGGTTAAGTTATTTGCAATAAAGTTGCATTGACATGTTTTAAAAATGTTTTATTATCATTAAATGTTAATGAGTAAATCCCAATAGCAGAACAATAAATATTTAGAGATTTCCAATAATTTTGGCCATTGTAGCGGCTAATGTAGCGCGCTACATTTTACTGTAGCGGTAGCGGTAGCGCCCGTTACAATCTAGTGAGTGTAGCGGTAGCTGTAGCGCCCGCTACATTTAGAGCATGTAGCGGTAGCGGTAGCGCCGCTACATTTCCAAGTAGCGCTGCCCAGCTCTGTCAATAACAAATGTAATGAATGCGAGTACAACGAATTTGTCTCATGCGGTGCAAAGCTCAAAATGCTATGTTTCGTGCAAAGCCTCAACATTTGGTATGTTCCGAGGACGGCAAATGCTATGTTAAACTTCTTGTGAGTTGTGTTATTGATGGGAACAATGCGTATAGCAGAAAGAACTGAAACAATAGTCCAGGTACAGCAGCGAAGCCAAAAAATATAAGAGTTAGCGCTGAGTGCCTACCGTCTATTCAGTTGCCCTAGATGACTGTCAGGACGATTCTTATCAATCTTGAAATTTCCGAACGAATATTCCGAACGAATAGATTCGTTAAGCTTGCAAACGGCAGTTGTCAAACTGACAGGGTGAGAGTTAACAAGGCTACTCATGTCACCTTTCTAGCGCATTTCTATTTTATGGAAAAAAGGCCCTATTGTGCTCGCCATAACCGTCCGTCTGTCTGTCTGTCCGTCCGTGACTTCACCTTTTCGTCGACGAGAAAATGCGCTCTCTGTCTCTCACTGCAGTGAGTACTGAGTTATATTTTTTACATTTTTGGCAATATGTTATTCAAAGTTTTTAATTTGGCTGTAAAGGTTATTAATAATAATAAATAATAATAACAATTAGGGGATTCTCTAATTATTTATTGAATGACGAAAGGAACATCATTATAGAGACAATTAATAACAGGCTAATCGAAGAGATGACGTGTCCCATTGACAAATTTCGGTTTTTCATTGTTTGTTCTTTATTTAATTTCATATCATTAATCTGCTTAAATCGCCAGTCCTTTAGAAATGGACCATCAATTAATCCTTTAGAAATGGACCATTAATTAATCCTTTAGAAACGTACCTTTAGTTAATCCTCTAGAAATGGACCATTGAATAATCCTTTAGAACCTGTCTCTTATACACATCTAGATGTGTATAAGAGACAGAGTCAGGCGGGATGTTGCTACAAAATTCTGATAAAAAAAACTCGATATTGGTTATGAGCAGAGGAANTAAATAAAATGTATAAAAAAAATTTTTAAAGACCACGTTTTTCATGTGGACTCAAAAGTAGAAAATAATTTTTCGGCAGCTACTGATCTCTGTTTGCTTTCATTCTCTTGGTCTTTTGTATTTCAGTTAAAATATTTTACATCTAAAACGAAAAACGTGGGGCGCATCTTCATTTAGGCATGCCTTAATTTCAATTTTGAATTCAACCACTATTCTGTCTCTTATACACATCTAGATGTGTATAAGAGACAGGAACCATCATATTCATCATATCAAGTAATCACCAAACAATTAAATACATATGCGCCCCACGTTTTTCGTTTTAGATGTTGTAAAATATTATTTATAAATTAGTAACAGAAATCTAGAATTGGTGAAAATACATAGTTATTTTCTCTTATTTTATTAGACATCAATGCTCGATAGACCTACGTCTGCTGTTAAATACCTGCTGATATATTTGCCGACTGTTGACTGTAACAGCAATTTTTCTATTTTCGTATCGATAGCATAACGATTCCACCAGACTTATTGGCTTCTCACCCTTCAAAAATATTTTAGGTACCAAAAGAAAAAATCTGCTCACAAATAACCAGCACGTGGAACCCGGTCCATGGATACTGATGACGTATAAAAAATTGATGGCTAACTACTGAAGCTTTGCGATGGAGTGACAATCGGCTTGTCTTGCTCTGAACTTTAAACACTTTTCAGCATCAACGTAAAAAAAATTGGGATTGATCTTTCATTGTAACTTCTCATGTTTAATTCTTGCACGGAAATCTAATGTTGACTTCCTTTACTTCGCATATTTTTATTTCCACTCTACATGATTAAAAGTTCATTCGCTCTCATACATCAAGCCACTTTTGCACTCCTGTGCACAGGCAAAATGAATTACTAACATAATTATTCAAGTGGATCTTAATAAAACGGAAGCAATTGCTTCAATAAATTCAGGACCCATCAATTACTTTTAAAATAAAGTGGTAATCCTTGCCGCAATATCCTGCATTATAAGCATCAGTAATTATGTCTGTTCATTAATCTTGATATAGACGTTGAAATAATAAAAAAAATCATCCAAACAATGAACATTTTCTTGAGTGAATCAGATAATAAAATGGGAAAACGTGAAACATTTACATTTAAAATCAAATTCA
This sequence comes from Hyalella azteca, assembly GCF_000764305.2. Taxonomy (NCBI): domain Eukaryota; kingdom Metazoa; phylum Arthropoda; class Malacostraca; order Amphipoda; family Hyalellidae; genus Hyalella; species Hyalella azteca. The sequence continues at coordinate 46,205 of NW_025943388.1, read as the reverse complement.
ACGCCATCCAGTCCAAACATGTAAGTTGTTAATGAGGCATGATTACACCAGTGAAGCCAAAACTTCATAGACCCCCTTCAAATTCATATTTAATGCTCCGTATAGAAAACGTTAAGGCTGGTTCTATAATAACAAACTCCATAGTTTATGTCGAACCTGCCTCTGCCGTCCTCATATAGCAATAGATTATTTTTTTTATTATCTAACAGCTGATCGACGGAATTAAAAGAAGTTTTTCGTCAGTGGACTTGCAGAAGACCACTGGATGCTGAGCGTTCCGGGGACGCCATGTTTTGGCATCGTTTGCGCGACCGATAATATCGGATGATGGCGGGCATGTAGCTTCCTAATCTAGCAATGACGTTAAACAACGTTGAATTACCGTTGATTCAGTTAAACGACGTTGAATTGCCGTTGATTCAGTTAAACGACGTTGAATTGCCGTTGATTCTGCCAAACAACGTTAAATTGCTGTTGATTCAGCCAAACAACATTGAATTCAGCGTCAGCTGTCTGAGCAGCGCTGTTATATCGGCCGTTGTTATCTTCTCTCTCCCCAGACTCATCTTCAACTGAATCAATTACGAGAGCAATACGTCTGAGGTGTCGATATCCATTTCCCAAGGAAGAAGCAACGTTACGAAAATGAAAATACTGAAGTAGAAATTGATAAACCAATCGTTTTTTCAATTATTTATTCCATGAAAATAGAGCCCACCTGAGGACCCAAACATTAAACTGTAAATTTATTCGAAGAAAATATTCATTGTGTTGATTGATTTCAGTTACTTCAACTAATATCCATGATTTTAATTGTTATAGATGAGCTTTGTAATCTAAGTTAATCAAACTCCCCTGGGCGATCTAAGTTGTGGAGGAATCAATAACAAATGTAATGAATGCGAGTACAACGAATTTGTCTCATGCGGTGCAAAGCTCAAAATGTTATGTTTCGCGCAAAGCCTCAACATTTACTATGTTCCGAGTGTGACAAATGCTATGTTAAATTTCTTGTGTGTTGCGTTATTGATGGGAACAATGCGTATAGCAGAAAGAACTGAAACAATAGTGCAGGTACAGCAGCGAAGCCTAAAAATATAAGAGTTAGCGCTAAGTGTCTTCGGTCTATTCAGTCGCCCTAGATGAGTGTCAGTATGTTCTCCCCGCAAAGTTAGGATTTCTCGTGTAAGCAAAATAAGAAAAAGAGGATATAATGTGCGATTGGTTCAAATGCGTAACTTATTTTTCTGATGGGGCTGTCCTGTCTTTGGCAACCGCTTCATTTACGGGCTCTCTTTCGTCCAGCAGGCGAGTCCTTTCATTCAATGTAGATACGAGGTTAGTGGTGTAGGATCTACCGGCAATAAAACCATGTTGACAGTCTGATAGTGCATTATTAACAGTTAAATGATTAACAGATTCCATAACCTTGCAAACGACACCTGTCAAACTGACAGTGACAGCAAGGCTACTCATGTCACCCTTTTTGCGCATGTCTCATTTATGGGAAAAAGGCGCTAATGTGCTCGCCATAACCATCAGTCTGTCTGTCTGTCCGTCCGTGACTTCACCCCTTCGTCGACGAGAAAATGCGCTCTCTGTCTCTCACTGCAGTGAGTACTGAATTATATTTTTTGCATTTTTGGCATTATGTTTTTCAAAGTTTCTAACTTGGTTGCAAAGGTAATTCATAATAATAAATAACAATTAGGGGATTCCCTAATTATTTATTGAATGACGAAAGGAACATCATTAGACACACTAATAACAGGTTAATAGAAGAGATGACGGGTCCCATTGACAAATTTCGGTTTTTCATTGTTTGTTCATTATTTAATTCCATATCGTTAGTCTGCTTAAATCGCCAGTCCTTTATAATAATAATAGCGGTTTCAGCGTTTATTAATTAGGCCGTAGGCCTGTCGCCGATTCTTAACATCGCAGAACATTCACAGCTTGTTGCGGTCTCGAACACGCAACTCACTGCTACAATTTTGCTTTGCTTAACCGCCCGGGCTCCTTGCCGATTCTGCCCAGAAACTGGCGCACAGGTAGCAGGGATCGAACCCGCGCCTCTCTGCTATAATCCTGGAACTCTGAACTGTAACCACTGGGCCACCCCTTGGAAATGGGCCATCAATTAATCCTTTAGAAATGGACCATTAAATAATCCTTTAGAAACATACCTTTAATTTATCCTTTGGAAAAGGACAATTAATTAATCCTTCAGAAATGGTCCATTAATTAATCCTTTAGATACGTACCATTAGTTAATCCTTCAGAAATGGAGCATTAATTAATCCATAAGAAATGGACTATTTATCAATTCTTTAGAAATGGACCATTTATTAATCATTTATAAATGTACCATTAATTAATCCTTTAGAAATATACCATTAATTAATCCCATAGAAATGGAACATTAATTAATCCTTTAGAAACGAACCATTAATTGATCCTCTAGAAATGGACAATAAATTAATCATTTTTAAATGGACCATTAATTAATCCATTAGAAATGCACTATTGATTAATCCATTATAAATGGATCATTAATCAATCCTTTGGGAATAGACCATAAACTGACACTTTAGATATGGACAATTTATTAATCTTTAGAAATGGACCATTATTTAATCCGTTAAAATGTACCATTAATTAATCCTTTGGATATGGACCATTAATGAATCCTTTAGAAATGGACCATTATTTCAACATTTAGAAATGGACCAATAATTAATCCATTAGAAATAGACCATTAAATAATCCTTTAGAAATGGACCATTAATTAATCATTTAGATATGGACCATTTATTAATCCTTTAGAAATGGACCTTTAATTAATCTTTCAGAAACGGATCATTAATTAATCCATTTGATTTTGACCATTATTTAATCCTTTAGAAATGGACCATTAATTAATCCTCTAGAAATGGGTCATTAATTAATCCTTTTGATATGGACCATTAATCAATCGTTTAGAAATGGACCATTAATTAATCATTAAATGTGGATCATTAATAATTTTTTTAGAAAGGGACCATTTATTAATCCTTTAGAAATGGACCATTAAATAATCCTTTAGAAATGGACCATTAATTAATTCTGTAGAAATGGACCATTAATTAATCCTTTAGATATATACCATTAACTAATCTTTCAGAAATGGACCAATAATAAACCCTTTAGGATAATAGCATCAAATAATCCTCTAGAAATGGACCATTAATTAATCCTTTAGAAATGGACCATTAATTAATCCTTTAGAAATGTACCATTAATTAATTAATTAATCCTTTAGAAATGGTCCAATACTTAATCCTCTAGAAATGAACAATTAAGTAATCATTTAGAAATGGACCAAAAATTAATCCTTTAGAAATGTACCATTAATTAATCCTTTAGAAATGTACCATTAATTATTCCTGCATTTCACCATTTTGTTGTCGCACTTGCTATTTGCTGGTTTGTTTAATGGGTTTTAACATCTCAAGTTTTGGTTTGCTTGCCTGCAGGAAGAACTTGCGAAGCCTGCCGTGGATGACCGAGCTAGCGCTGAAACTATATTGGGAGCTATAAATAAACCTTGCTTTATACCCTTGCTGTCGATGACCTCTCATTTCCATGGAACTTTTTAATTAGAAGCAGAAATCTAGAATTGGTGAAATTTCTGTTATTTTTTCTTATTTAATTAATATTTTTTGCACATCAGCGACCTTTAGTCCTGCGGCAGCCGTTGAATACCTGCTAATTTTATGGGTCGCAAGTTGATTATAACCGCGCTTATAGCGCAGCTCCTCAACAGTGCTATGAATAAGTATCAATTCTTTATTACTTATTTGCTTCACAGCTTTCAAGAACTTCAGGTTAAAAATTCAATAAAGTTTATTTAATAGTTAGATCGCGCGTTGACTCTAGTATGTGGATACTGCTGACATAGAAAAATTTGATGGCTAAGTGAAGAAATTTCGCGTTGACCTGTCGTCTGGAATTGTCCTTCTCTGAACTTTCAACAGCTCTCAGCATTGAAGTAGAAAATTTGGCCTTGATCTTTCATTGTATGTTCTTATGTTCAATGTTGAAATGAAATTTATTCGTATCATTCGGATGGACTAACTATTCTAAATTTCTGAACGAAGAAAATGAAGGAAAAAAAGAAGAAGGATAGAAAAGTAAGAAAGAACTAAAATGAAGGAAGAAAAGTAAGAAAGAACTAAAATGAAGGAAGAAAATCAGAAGGAAGGAAAAGTGAAGAAAAGAAGTGAAGAAAATGTAGAAAAGAAGATGGAAAATGAAGGAAGCAAATAAGTTAATTCCACCCCCCCCGCGACACGGTGGCCGAGGAGCGTCTGACGGTGCAGCAGCGATCGCGCTGGCAAGTGTTTTCCTTCTTATATTGATTGTATATTATTTGATGTCAGGAATATTGATGATACAAATATTTATTTCAAGGCTGTTGCTTCTTGNAGTAATTTTTAAACGTATATTTTTGTACTGAAGAAAACTTATTGGATACATGCATTGTTGCACTAAAATTTTTACTACATCGGGTGGGCTGGAAGGAGACATCAAGCAACCAATATCTATTTTTAATAATAACTAGATTTATTTTAATTCCAGAGTAAGTTAACGTTAAATATATTGATAAACTCACCACCTTTTATTATGTACTCGTAGTCATGGTACTGAACTGACATGGGTAATATAGTGTTTGTTGCGGGCGGGGAGAGGGGTGAGAATAGTTTAGTCATGGATACAATTTGCTATAGGAGCTTCTCGCTTGCCAAAGTATTCAGTAATTATGCATATGAAGCAACGTCGATCACTTCAATTGTCTTCTTCTGAATCCTCATCTGTTTTAATATTTTTGAAACCTAGTGCTCCGAAGCGTCTTGGGTTAGTATGGCGGAAATTTAGAAAATTAAACTTTATGACATCGGGGCATAGGACTTATTCTTAACACTGAGAGGTAATCCTTGCCGCAATATCCTGCATAACAAGCATCATTAATTATTTATGTTCATTAATCATGATTGGGACGTTGAAACGATTTTTGACCAAAGTACTTTATCATCCTCACAATATACATTTTCTTAAGTGACTCAGATTTATTAAATAGGAAAATTTAAATATTTCAATTAAAAACCTAATGTAGCATCCTCTAGTTCAAAGAAGTCAGTAGTTATTGAGGCTCGTATAAAAAAAAATGAGGTACACAAATATTATAGAACCCCTTCAAACTAGAATTTCTCGCTTGGTATAGAAAACGTTTAGGGTAGAACTATATAAACAATGTACATAGTTCATGTCAACCATGCCTCTGCCGTCCTCATGGACGAATAGATTATTTTGTTTTATTTATAACTGTCATGTTTTGGCATTGTTTGCGTGACCGGTACTATCGGATGATGGTGTCCTTTTAGCTTCCTAACCTAACAGATGACGTTAAGCAACGTTGAATTGCCGTTGATTCAACATGGCCGACAAAATACCGTCAATATCATATATTTGTGACAGCTCTGGTCAGGCATGTTGGCCTGCTTCTATTCTTTATTGTGTAATGTTTTATCAGACATTAAAATAAAGTTGAGTTCTGCTGTCATGACTCAAGTTATTCAAATTTGCAATATATCTCTTCAATTGAATAAATTGGGAGAGCAACATGTTTGAGGTCGACCTTCAGGCCGGAAGAGGTTTGGCCAGATGCAGTATGGCCATGCTTTCTTTTATCAAGCTTATTTTGGGGCGGTGGAGTGTGGACTCCAGCGCTTTGAGCACATGACTTCATATGCTGGTATGTCCTCTAGAGTTCTTAACTACGGAAAGAAATATGAACTGAACGTGAAGTTTGGCAAAGCTTGCCTCCGGCATGCGCCCCCGTAAATCCTTCTGGGACCTTGTATAAACAATTAATATACTTGTATACTTCAATGAGGTCCCACACAGAGACGTCGATAACAGAGACTTGGAAGCTTCACAATCTTTTCTCTTTCTTCAGAGGACTTGCCCTTCAAGCCTCAAATTATCCTTGTTGCACGTCTTATTTGCTGGTTTGTTTAATGGGTTTTAACATCTCAAGTTTTGGTTTGCTTGCCTACAGGAAGAACTTGCGAAACCTGCCGTGGATGACCGAGCTAGCGCTGAAACTATATTGGGAGCTATAAATAAACCTTACTTTATACCCTTGCTGTCGATGTGCTCTCATTTCCCTGTAAATTCTTGAATTTGGAACATAAATCTAGAATTGATGAAAATTCATAGTTATTTTCTCTCATTGATTTGTTTGACCATCAACGCACGATAGATCTGCGTCTGCTGTTGAATACCTGCTCATATATGGGCCTACTGCTGATTACAAGAACATATGTCCTAAGCTCTAAACTATAATACAATTTAGCTCAATATTTTATTAGAATGAATGGAATTCTCAGCCTTCAAATTTAAAAATTTAACTAATCATAAGAGTTGCCTTTTACTTTTCTGTAATCGCGACTTGACTCCTGTCCATGGATACTGATGACGTAGAAAAATTTGATGGCTAACTAGCGAAGTTTTGAGATGATGTGACATCCGGAATTGTCCTGCTCTGAATGCTCCGAATTAAACACATTTCAGCATCAACGTAAAAAATTTGGCCGTGATCTTTCACTGTAACTTCTTATGTTGAATTCTTGCAACGAAATCTAATGTTGACTTCATTTACCTCCTATATTTTAATTTACAGTACATAATTCAAAGTTCGTTCACATTCAAAATGAGAACTTCATAATGTCAGACATCAAGTCACTTGTGCACTCGTGCGCCATTATTAAAAAAAATGTAGGTTATGTCCATAAAAAATCTATATTCAGGACATTTCTCGTCTGTCCATGGATACTGATGACGTAGAAAAATTTGATGGCTAACTAGCGAAGTTTTGAGATGATGTGACATCCGGAATTGTCCTGCTCTGAATGCTCTGAATTAAACACATTTCAGCATCAACGTAAAAAATTTGGCCGTGATCTTTCACTGTAACTTCTTATGTTAAATTCTTGCAACGAAATCTAATGTTGACTTCCTTTACCTCCTATATTTTAATTTACAGTACATAATTCAAAGTTCGTTCACATTCAAAATGAGAACTTCATAATGTCAGACATCAAGTCACTTGTGCACTCGTGCGCCATTATTAAAAATAATGTAGGTTATGTCCATAAAAAATCTATATTCAGGACATTTCTCGCTTCGAATCACCGACATGTGGAACAGTCTTCCCGATGACATCGTTGGCGCTCCGAGTATGAACGCGTTCAAGAACAGACTAGATAAAGCTGTGGAAAAATATATGTTCAGACTTGAAATGCCTAGCACCATATCGAACCTTGTGGAAGTCTAGTAGCTATTTAAAATATTGTCAGTTGGAAAATATCCGGTCAAAGGACACGATTTTAGATCTTCTATGAACAAGTCACGAAAAGGAAAAGAATCGGCGACTGGCCACATCAGGCCTACTCTTCAGCACCGACATCACTATGTTATGTTATGTTATGTTATGTAAGTAGAATGCTTTATGAAATAAATTCTTGACTGGAGGCTTTTGAAATTAATAAATAATTAGGTTATTTTCTGATTATTTATTGAATGACGAAAGGTACCTCACTGGACACAATTAACAGATTGTCAGTTTAATCAAAGAGATGACATGTCACATTGACAAATTTCGTTTTTTTATTCTTTCTTTACCAAAAATTTAAAAGTGATGAAAATGCAAAAAAATCCACAATATCTTCAATGAGAGATCGTCTCGGAGACCAGCGCCATGATCAGTTCAATAATACATAGAACGTAAGTAAAATCAGAACAAAATATCGAAAGATACACGAAAAATATTAAAACCTAATATTATTAGGGTATAATATTAATTTAATTATTGATATTAATTTTTGAATTAGAAATAGAAATCTAGAATTGGTAAAAATACATAGTTATTTTCTCTTATTTTATTATACTTTTTAGACATCAACTCTCGATAGACCTACGTCTGCTGTTGAACGCCTGCTGCTTATTTGGCCGACTATTGATTATGACATCAATTTTTACTAGGCTCTTATTCATAGTATACCGAATCCCACAAACTTGGTGGCTTTTCAGCCTTCAAAAATACTTCAAGGCAAGCCAAACCTGCTGGATACTAAAAACTAGCGCCTTGAGTCCGGTCCACGGATGCTGATGACGTAGAAAAATTTTATGGCTAACTGATGAAGTTTTGCGACGACATAACATCCGGCATCGTTCTGCTTAATTAAACACATTTCAACATCAACTTAAAAAATAATCTTTAAACTTTCATTATAAGTTCGTATGCTTAATTCCTGAAGTAAAATCTAATGTTGGCTTCCTTTATTTGGTATATTTTAATTTGCAATACATAATTCAAAGTTCGTTCGCTCCCTTACATCAAGCCACTTGTGCTCTCCTGTGCTCAGACAAAATGGATTACCAACATAATTATTTTTCAACTGCTTCCTAATAAAATGTAAAAAATTGCTTCATTTAATGCAGGACCCATAAATTACTTTTAAACTAAGTGGCTATTTTTGCCGCAATATTCTGCAGCATAAGCATCAGCAATTTTCTTATGACAAGCATCAGTAATTATGTCCGTTCATTAATCTTGATATAGACGTTAAAATAATTAAAAAAACCTACATCATCCTAACAATGAACATTTTCTTGAGTGAATCAGATAATAAAATGGGAAAACGTGGAACATTTACATTTAAAATCAAATTCAACGCCCTCCAGTTCAAAGATGTAAGTTGTTAATGAGGCATGATTACACCAGTGGAGCCAAATCTTCATAGACCCCCTTCAAATTCATATTCTATGCTCCGTATTGAAAACGATAAGGGTGAAACTATAATAACAAACTCCATAGTTCATATCGACCCTGCCTCGGCCGTCCTCATCATCTCATGGACGAAAAAATTATTCTGTTTATTTTCTAAAAGCTGATCGACGGAATCACAAGAAGTTTTTCGTCAGTGGACTTGCAGAAGACCACTGGACCCTGAGCGTTCCGGGGACGCCATGTTTTGGCATCGTTTGCGCGACCGATAATATCGGATGATGGCGGGCAGGTAGCTTCCTGATCTAGCAATGACGTTAAGCAACGTTGAATGTCTGAGCAGCGCTGTTATCGGCCATTGTCATCTCTCCCCAGACGCGTCCCAAGTTGCGAAGATATCAATTCCAAATGTAATGAATGCGAGTACAAAGAATTTGTCTCATGCGGTGCAAAGCTCAAATACTTTGCTTCGTGCAAAGCCTGAATATTTTATTGATGGGAACAATGCCGTGCGGAAACAATTATGGGAACAATAAAACCAAGCGGTGTGAAGCATTGGTGCATGGACAGCTGTGGGCTCGAAAATATATGAGTTAGCGCTCAGAAACTGCCATATGTTCAGTTATTCTACTACGATGTCCCAATGACATATATTTATCAATTATTACTGTTGAGAATAAAAAATACTCTTATAGAGGGTAGGATGAGCGATTTCTAGTTTGCAAGAATTGAGACTTGCGGTCTACCCTGTGTGCCTTCCTGGAAAAGGCAAGCCTGGCGAGCAACTGGCCTGTAGCTTCAGGGCAGGATATTTACTCGCGTTCAATACCACAGCGACGCTCCGGCCAGGAATTTGTAAAGTTGTTAAATTGGAAGTCCCGTCAGAAATGCATAAATAATCTACTGAACTAAGAACAATTACTTGGTAAAGGTAGGATAATGCCTTCAGTTTTATACAGCCGTGGATGACCGAGCTAGCGCTGAAACTATATTAGGAGCTATAAATAAACCTTGCTTTATACCCTTGCTGTCGATGTACTCTCATTCAGCTGGAAATTTTTGAATCAGTAACAGAAATGTAGAATTGGTGAAAATTCATAGTTATTTTCTCCCGTTTGCTTTTTTTGGAGATCAACCCTAGAAAGACACGCGCCTGCCGATATTATGGACGACTGTTGATTGTAACAGAGTAATAGCTAGGTTTACAACCCTAACATGAATATATTAAATTCTTAGACGTTTCTAGTGGCTTTACAGCCTTCAAAATTTTCATAATTTCTTCAATAAAAAAATCCATGCTAAATTGCCCGAGCGTTGATTCTCGTCCATGGATACTGATGACGTAGAAAAAAATCGATGGCTAACAATCGAGGTTTTTCGATGATACGACATACGAAATTGTCTTGCTCTAAATTTTCAACACATTTCGGCATCAACATAAAAAATTTGGCCGTGTTATCTCATTGTAACTTCTTTTTTTTTTGATTATTGAAGTAAAATATAATGTTGGCTTCCTTTACTTGATATATTATAATTTTCAGTACATAATTCAAAGTTCGTTCGTTCTCATACATCAAGCCACTTGTGCACTCGTGTGCCAGCATCGCTTACATTCCCATTTTTTAATTGAAATTCTACCGCAATCAACACAAGTAATCCTTAANAAAAAATTAACCCTGTCTCTTATACACATCTAGATGTGTATAAGAGACTTATATTATGTTGAATAAAATCTATACAGTGCTTATTTTTCAATATCCTTTCTAAATAATGTTTCTAGTACCATTAGAATAATACTGACCGGATACTAGGTAAAAGCTCGCACTCTAACTTGAGATATGAAGAAATTGTGATGTATCCAATACTTTTGCGTGTCACTGTACATACTGTCATACATCAGACAAAATTTCCAATTTTTATGTAGTTCTTACAGGCACTAGCAAGGTTCTTCCTTCCCGTGGAGGAAACGCACCTGCCGGAAGGAGTGAAACTAAAAAAATGACCCGGACCTTTCATAAACTCTCTTTCCTCCATTACTCTCAAGGAAGTCGATATATTACTGTGGGCATATCATTAATCCTGTTATGTTTTATCGAACACAAGAAATGTTTGTGTATTTCTTTCACTAAAATTATTCAAGTTCACACAATATTCCTACGACCAAATAAGATGTGATATAATTCGTTCACTGGGCGATTCATAAGAAGAATGCTTTGCGAAATAAATTCTTGACTAGAGACTTCTGGAATCAATAAATAGTTAGGTTATTTTCTAATTATTTATTGAATGATGAAAGGAACCTCACTAGACACAATTAATAACAGGTTAATAGAAGAGATGATGTGTCCCATTGACAAATTTCGGTATTTCACTGTTTGTTCTTTATTTAATTCCATATCAGTGTGCTTAACTCGCCAGTCCTTTAAAAATGGACCATTAATTAATCCTTTAGAAATGCAACATCAATTAATCCTTTAGAAATGTGCCATTAACTAATCCTCTAGGAATGTTCCATTAATTAATCCTTTAGAAATGGACAGTTAATTAATTCCGTAGAAATGGACAATTTTTGAATTAGTAACAGAAATCTAGAAGTGGTGAAAATTCATAGTTATTTCTCTCATTTGTTTCATATTTTCAGAGATCAACGTTCGATAGACCTACGTCTGCTGTTGAATACCTTGCGATATTCTGTCCGTTGATAATACCAGCAATTTTCCTAGGCTAATATCCATAGCATTCTCGATTCCAACAGACTTAGTGGCTTTTCAGCCTTCCTAAATAATTAAAGCGTTCGGACAGCGGAGAAATTCGGCAAATATCAGATAACTAGCGCGTTGACTCCAGCCCAGAGATACTGATGACATAGGAAAAATCGATGGCTAACTTTCGAAGTTTTGCGACGATGTGACATCCGGAATCATTCTGCTTTTAATTAAACACATTTCAGCACCAACGTAAAAATTTGGCCTTGATCTTTCATTATAACTTCGTTCGTTTATTTCTCGAAGTAAAATTTAATTTTGGCTTCCTTTACTTGGTCTATTTTAATTTGCAATACATAATTCAAAGTTCGTTCGCTCTCATACATCAAGCCATTTGTGCACTCCTGTGCACCTGTCTCTTATACACATCTAGATGTGTATAAGAGACAGGTTGTACAGCTTTCAGTTGCTTCCTAAAATTGCAAACGTGTTTCTTGTCTTCATTATATAACTTGGGTTCCTTTTGTAAACATTGATCTTCAACAAATTTCCCAAGTTCTCAATGGGG
>NW_025943388.1:0-32820 GCF_000764305.2 Hyalella azteca | reverse complement strand
TCTTAATGTCACGCGGGAAAATCTTGCCTCCACTTCACCCCCTCACTAATCTCGCCAGACCAGCGGTTCCCAAGCTGGCGTAGGCCTACAGGTGCAAGCAAGGCCTTCCATGTGGTAGGCTTACTTTATATTTCCTATAAACAAAAAAGTTTTCCTGCCAACACAAGATATTCTGGCGTGCAACTGTTGCCTACAGCCTCATCGGCCGACGGTTGAATTCAAACCGTACACGCTTTGAGGCGCTGATTTTCATTACTTCAAGAGCAGCAAATTCTTCGTGTCAAGAGTTGATGTACAGCAGCGGTGGCCGACAATCTGTTAGACATCACGACACAATTTAACACCTTAATCTTTATTGACCTATTTGGTCACAAAAACTTATTTTGAAAAACTTAGCAAAAATGAACATTATCGTTTTATTCTGAAGACATCAGTAAAGAATTACTGAACATTAAGCAAAGTAGATCCCTAACTCAGATATTTTCAAGGTGGATCTCAGTGTAACGGTAACAAATGTGTCACTTGACGCAGGAAACACCAATATGATTCTTAACACTGAGAGGTAATCCTTGCCGCAATATCCTGCATAACAAGCATCGTTAATTATTTATGTTCATTAATCATGATTGGGACGTTGAAATGATTTTTTACCAAAATACTCTATCATCCTCACAATATATATTTTCTTAAGTGACTCAATTAATTAAATAGGTAAAATTTAAATATTTAAATTAAAAACCTAATGTAGCATCCTCCAGTTCAAACACGACAGTAGTTAATGAGGCACGATTAACAGAGGTACCAAAATATTATAGATCCCCTTCAAACTAGAATTTCTCGCTTGGTATAGAAAACGTTTAGGGCAGAACTATATAAACAATGTACATAGTTCATGTCAACCATGCCTCTGCCGTCCTCATGGACGAATAGATTATTTTGTTTTATTTATAAATGTCATGTTTTGGCATCGTTTGCGTGACCGGTACTATCGGATGATGGTGTCTTTTTAGCTTCCTAATCTAACAGATGACGTTAAACAACGCTGAATTGCCGTTAAGTCGGCCAAACAAGGTTGAATTCAACGTCAGATGTCTGAGCAGCGCTGTTATCGGTCATTGTTATCTTCTCTCTCCCCAGACTCGTCTTTGCAGGATAATGAGAAATAACATGGACGACAAAATATCGTCAATATCATATATTTGTGACAGCTTTGGTCAGGCATGTTGGCCTGCTTCTATTCTTTATTATGTAATGTTTTATCAGACATTATAATAAAGTTGAGTTCTGCTGTCATGACTCAAGTTATTCAAGTTTTATTTATTTCCTTCAATTAAATAAATAGCGAGAGTAATACGTTTGAGGCCAATCTTCATTTCCAGAGAAATAAGCAACGTTACGAAAGCGAAAAATACTGAACTAGAAATTAATTAACAATTAGTTTTTTCCAATTATTCATTCCATCAATACTGAGCCCACTTAGAACCTAAACAATCAACTGTAAATTTATTCGAAGAAAATATTCATTGTGTTGATTGGTTTCAATTACTTCAAATAATATTCATGATTGGAATTGTAATAAATGAGCTTTGTTCTCCACGTTAATAAAACTCTCCTGGGAGATCAAAGTTGTGGAGGAATCAATAACAAATGTAATGAATGCGAATGCAACGAATTTGAGATTGATCAAGGCAAGATCGATAAATCTGATTCTGAGATTGAGCTGGAGGCAAATCAAAGTCTGTCCAGTCAGCCGATGTCACCAGCTACAGCTAGTATGGCCTCCTCCAGACCATCATAGAACACAATTATTGGAAAATAAATAATGTGTTTTTCCATTTTTATACGCCTGTCAAGATTAAGTACCATATTAAACCACAACATTTATTCGTATCAAAAATTATTTCAATTGCCGAGCTCCAATAAGAATAGTAAAAGATTACGTCTCAAGTTATTATATACATAAATGTATGATGGTAAGCCAAAGTTTACACCACATCAATAATTGATTCGTCTCGTTATGTCTCGTCATGTCTCGTTAAAATGGCTATAAATTCCGGGAAATTTTAAGGTACCTATTTTAACCGGGATGTCTCGTCTCGTCTCGGTATCGTTCCGGAATTCCTACGGAGGTAAAAAAATTGGGATTGATCTTTCATTGTAACTTCTCATATTTAATTCTTGCAAGGAAATCTAATGTTGGCTTCCTTTACCTCGCATATTTTTATTTCCACTGGACATGATTAAAAGTTCATTCGCTCTCGTACATCAAACCACTGGTGCACTCCTGTGCACAGGCAAAATGAATCAGTAACATAATTATTTTTAAGTGTATCTTAATAAAACGGAAACAATTGCCTCATTCAACGCAGGGTCCATCAATTACTTTTAAATTAAGTGGTAATCCTAGCCGCAATATCCTGCATATAACTATAAGCATCAGTAATTATGCCTGTTCATTAATATTGATATAGACGTTGAAATAATTAAAAAAAACTCCATCATCCTAACAATGAACATTTTCCTGAGTGAATCAGATAATAAAATAGGAAAACGTGAAACATTTACATTTAAAATCAAATTCAACGCCCTCCAGTCCAAACATGTAAGTTGTTAATGAGGCATGAATACACCAGTGAAGCCAAAACTTCATAGACCCCCTTCAAATTCATATTTTACGCTCCATATAGAAAACGTTAAGGGTAGAACTATAAGAACAAACTCCATAGTACATGTCGACCCTGCCTCCACCGTCCTCATGGACTAATAGATTATTTTGTTTATTTTCTAACAGATGATGGACGGAATCACAAGAAGTTTTTCGTCAGTGGACTTGCAGAAGACCACTGGACGCTGAGCGTTCCGGGGACGCCATGTTTTGGCATCGTTTGCGCGACCGATAATATCGGATGATGGCGGGCATGTATGTAGCTTCCTAATCTAGCAATGACGTTAAACAACGTTGAATTACCGTTGATTCAGCCAAACAACGCTGAATTACCGTTTTTGATTAAGCCAAAAAACGTTGAACTGCTGTTGGCTCGGTCAAACAACGTTGAACTACCGTTGATTCAGCCAAACAACATTGACTTCAACGTCAGATGTCTGAGCAGCGCTGTTATCGACCATTGTCATCTTCTCTCTCCCCAGACGCGTCCCAAGTTGCGAAGATATCAATTCCAAATGTAATGAATGCGAGTACAACAAATTTTTCTCCTGCGGTGCAAAGCTTTGTTTCATGCTTTGTTTCGTGCAAAGCCTGAACATTTTATTGATGGTGACAATACCGAGCGGGAACAATGGGAACAAGACAATGGGAACAAGACAACCTAGCGGAGTGATGCATTGGTGCACGGACTGCTTCAGGCTCGAAAGTATATCAGTTAGCGCTGAGAAACTGCCGGGTTTCCAGTTACCCTACAGTGATGTCCCAATTACAACTATAGTGTGAATTATATTTTTAATAAATAATACGAAGCTAATCGCGACTTGCATAAGTGATTTATATTAGTCATGAATTGATCCGAGAGGGGCTACCCAATACACCTTCCTGTAAAAGAGATGCCTGACGAGCAACTGGCCTGTAGCTTCAGGGCAGGATATTTCCTCGCGTTCAATACCACAGCGATGCTTGGCCAGGAATTTGGCAGGAAGTTTGGCCCGGAATTTCTTAGCGTCCTCACGGTAGCATCCTTATTACGCATAGATTACGAACATCGCCTTTTGACTTACGGCGAAATTGCTGCGCGTGCTCGACTGGTCAACGATAATTTATGGCTTTAGTTCAGTGGTTCCCAAAGTGGGCGATATCACCCCTCTGGGGGCGGTGGAAAGATTTGGGGGGCGGTGAGGAAGAAAGGGGCAGTAGGGGGGCAGCAGTCCGCGAAGTCGAAGTCAGAAGTTCGTACGTTTGTTTGACGATTTATACACAACACAGGCAGAACATGACTCTGAATCGAATAAATTTTCACGAGCTAAAAATCACCGTTTGGTAGTTAGGAATTTATATTCAAAATTTCGTTCGAATCTGTTCAGTAGTTTGAAAGAATTTCGTTTATCACAGCTAATTTCGGCCCATACTGCCATGTAACTCCGAATGAAGGTAAAATTTGAAAAATTTTCACAAGCTAAACATCACCGTTAGGTCCTAATAAATACATTTTGCAAGTTTTATCGAGCTGCGTTCATTAGTTTGGGAGATATTCCTTGATCACTGAATTCGGAGATTGGCCGTGAGACCGGCTGCGAGACCAGCCACGAGTCCGGCCGTAAATTTGAATCGAATTTCAAGTGCTGTAACAATTAAAACTAAAAAATATATTTGTTTAATAAATGAAGTTCTATTTGTGAAATTCACATTTGAGTTTAACCTTTCTCTTTTAAAATTGCAGCATACTAAATATAAAGAAAGAGGCGTTTGTTAGCGCATTTTCTCTTTTATGGAAAAATGTGCGCTACTGTGCTCGTCATATCCATCCGTCCGTCTGTCCATATGTGACTTCACGGACGGACGGACGAGAAAATGCGCTCTCTGTCACTCACTGCAGTTAGTACTGATTTATATTTTTCAACATGTGTCTGTCGGGGGGGGGGCTAGAGATTTACTGAGGAGCTAAAGGGGGCGTCACCTGATTAAGATTGCGAACCACATAACAAGTATTTTAACAATCTGCCAGAATTTAGGGGCTTCTCAGCCTTCAAAATTTTAAGGGGAGCGTCTCGCCTAAAGTTTATCTCAGTAACTTACAGAAGGATCAATCTGAAATTTGGTACACATGTGTAAACCCTGAAATAAAACAGGTTTCATTCGTGTCAATTTTTCGAAAAAATTGAAAGAAAACGTGAAATTCTTAGAAAATATCCAAAAAGGGGAACTTAAGAAAACATATCTCCTCCTAGGATTTTCAAGCTACAACAGCGAGACACATATCATTCGATGCGTAAAGACCACATCTACAAAATTTTGTATAGGTTTTTTGAATATCTCATTTTTGTGAGTGTGGGAGCATTTTGTCCGAAATTGTTTGAAATTTTCGATTTTACCTCCACTTTCCCCCCCCACTTTTTGCAACATAAAATCCGAACTATAACGAACTTAGAAAAACCCATACACAATTTTGTAGATCTTTCATTTGCAAATCGAACGGTATATGTCTCATTGACGTAGCTTCAAAACTCTAGGAGGAGATAGGTTTTCCGTGACAATAAGTGTGAATGTTGAGGAGAGCGCGACAAAGTCCCGCGCGCACCACAATATGCGCTCAATGTAGCATAGATACCAAACTAAACGTTTCTGGAGCTTGATTCCACTCAAGGATGATGGGAGCGACTACATGCATACCTCTCCCTACAAAGCCCGGAGGCACACTGAGTCAGACCTCACAAAAACACTGCATTTGTAGTGCTGCGGCAGCGAATTAGTTCCTATGTATTTTTTGAAAGAACTCATCCCCCGCCCCCTTTTCATTAAGTGTCGTGTACGTGAAAATCGACGTAGAGAGATGGTAGTAGTACCGTTTGGATAGGGCATAATGGCAGCATTAAAATGAGTAAAATAACCGAAAAAGTGAAAATTTTCAGTTTTAGTCGAGACGTTCTCTTTAATTATTATTACAGCTATACATTAATCCTATCTCGAAACCGCGACTCGATTCTCGTCCACGGATACTGAGGACATAGAAAAATTAGATGGCTAACTAATGGAGTTTCGCGATGGAGTTTTCGAGCGAAGTTTGGCATTCGGAATTGGCCTGCTCTGAATTAAGCAAAATTTCTGCATAAACTAAGAAAATTTTGTCATGATTTTTCATTGTAACTTCGTATTTTCAATTTTTAAAGTGAAAATCAATCGTGGCTTCCTTTAATTCCTATATCTTTATTTTCAGTACATAATTAGAAGTTCGTTCTCATACATCAAGCCACTTGTGCACTCGTGTGACAGCATCGCTTACATTCCCATTTCTTAATTGAAATTTTAAATCAATCAACACAAGTGATCCTTAAAGCTATTAGGTTCCTTTTATATTAATGTATGTAATGTCCATAGAAAATTTTTATTCATGACTCACTATTCTAAAATATAAACATGGTAAATATTGGCAGAAAATAAGAAGGAAAGATAAGAGGAAAGTAAGAAAATAATGAAAAAATTAAGAAAAGATAATGGAAAGAGAAGGGAGAAAAGAAGAAGGAAAGTGAAGGAAGAAAATAAGTTAATTCCCCCCCCCCCCGCGACACGGGGACCGAGGAGCGTCTGACGGCGCAGCAGCGATCGCGCTGGCAAGTGTTTTCCTTCTTATATTGCTGTCTCTTATACACATCTAGATGTGTATAAGAGACAGNTTACCTACGTCTGTTGTTAAATACATGCGAATATTTGGGCCGACTGCTGTTCTAACAGTATACCTGCTATTTTTTTAATCTAATACATTAAGGTCTTCATAATTCTCAGTATTTAGGCTTTTTACAGCCCTAAAATTTTCATTTTATTAGCAAAATATATCAAACGTAACAACGGTATCGTGCCTCGATTCAAGTAAATGGATACTGATGAAATAAAAAAATTTGATGGCTAACAAACGAAGTTTCGCTAAGATGTGTCATCTGGAATTGTCCGGCTCTGAAATGTAAACACGATACAGTACCAACGTAAAAAATAAAGCCTTGATCTTTAATTGTAAGTTCCTACGTTTGATTCTTGAAGTGAAATTTAATGTTGGCTTCCTTTACTTGGTATATTTTAATTTTCAGTACATAATTCAAAGTTCGTTCGTTCTCACACATCAAGCCACATGTGCACTCGTGTGCCAGCATCGCTTTCATTCCCATTTTTCAATTGAAATTCTACCGCAATCAACACAAGTGATTCTTAGCCTCTATTAAGTTCCTTTTATACAGTGACACGCATAATATTGGATACATCACAATTCTCTTCATATCTCAAGTTGAACGCGAAATTTTACCTAATATTAGGTCAGTATAATGCTAATGGCACCAGAAACATTATAGGAAGGATATTGAAAAGTAAGCATTGATTAGGTCTTATTCACTAAAATAATAAAATTAACCCACGCAAAAGTATCAGATACAACAATTACAACAATTTAATATGTGGTTGCGTATCCTTCATTTTGTTGTACAGCTTTCAGTTGCTTCCTATAATTGCAAACGTGTTTCTTGTCTTCATTATATAACTTGGGTTCCTTTTGTAAACATTGATCTTCAACAAATTTCCCAAGTTCTCAATGGGGTTGAGGTATGGAGATTGGCGAGGCCAAAAAAGAACATCAATTTCAATATCTTGAAGCAATTTTTTCTTGACCTTGGCTGTATGTTTGGGATCATCGTCATCTTGAAACATAAAATCGCGTCCAAGTCCTAGGGAATCAGCAGATTTAAAGAGTTTTTTTTTTCAATAATCTCCATGTTCATCTGCCCATCCATCCTGCCATCAATAATTTCCAATTCTCCATGACCTTTTGAACAGAAACACCACCAGATAATATTGGTACCGCCACCAAGCTTCACGGTAGGAATGGTATTATTGTTGTTGAACGCTGAGCCGTTTTTCCGCCAAACCCGGGAAGCTGAATTCCTTCCGAAAAGTTCGATTTTCGTTTCGTCCGACCAGATTACCTTATCCCAAAATTATTGTGGTTTCTCCCCGTATGTGTTAACATAATTCAGACGAGCTTTCACGTGTCGGTACTTCAACAGAGGAAACTTTCGTATGAATCTTGACGTAAGACCAGTATGATTAAGAGCTCTGCTGATTGTGTCCTTTGCTACATCAATCCCAGCTTTCTTCAGGTCGCTTATAATGTAACCACGAGCAACAAACGTGTTCTTCTGTACCTTTCTGCTAATCCACCTTGCATTACCGTCTGTTAGTTTTCTTGGACGACCAGGTCTTGGAAGGTTAGCAACAGCATGCTCGGATGATATCATCATGATAATAGCTTCCTGATGATATTTCCAACTGTACTTAATGATAGATCAGGCCTCTTGGATATTATACGATACTCCTTTCCTTTCTTGTGACAATCGATGATCTTTGGATGCAAATCTTTCGCCAAATCTTACGTTTTAGTCATTTTAAATTAAATTTTAAATAAAATCTGAATAACATCTTTAACGGAACACAAAGTTAAGTATCTGAATAACATCTTTAACGGAACACAATCGCAAACTGCTCTGATTGGCCAATTAGATTTCGATATGAGATTAGCGGAACGTCTCAAGTGAAAAGCGAATTCTGAGTACTTTAAAAGAGATATTTTGGTTCATTTTTTAACATGTATCCACTCGTTTGGCGTGGCTAATATATATATTATGTTGAATAAAATCTATACACTGCTTATTTTTCAATATCCTTTCTAAATAATGTTTCTAGTACCATTAGAATAATACTGACCGGATATTAGGTAAAAGCTCGCACTCTAACTTGAGATATGAAAAAATTGTGATGTATCCAATACTTTTGCGTGTCCCTGTACATACATCAGACAAGACTTCGAATCTTTATGTAGTTCTTACAGGCACGAGCGAATTTCTTTCTTCCAGCGGAGGAACAAGGCATCTTGAGAAGCATCCGTGAATGACGGGATGTCCTTCGAGGTCGGTCTAACGTCCCCGAGAGGTAGAATTACTGCGCCCAATGCTTCAGCGAGCCTTCGAGGTCGGTCCAACGTCCCCGAGAGGTAGAATTACTGCGCCCAATGCTTCATGGCCAGGAATTTGGCAGGAAGTTTGGCCCGGAATTTCTTAGCGTCCTCACGGTAGCATCCTTATTACGCATAGATTACGAACAGCGCCTTTTGACATACGGCGAAATTGCTGCGCGTGCTCGACTGGTCAACGATAATTAATGGCTTTAGTTCAGTGGTTCCAAAATGGGCGGTATCACCCCTCTGGGGCGGTGGAAAGATCTGGGGGGAGGGTGGTGAGGAAGAAAGGGGCAGTAGGGGGCGGCAGTCCGCGAAGTCCAAGTCAGAAGTTCGTACGTTTGTTTGACGATTTATACGCAACACATGTAGAACATGACTCCGATTCGAATAAATTTTCACGAGCTAAAAATCACCGTTTGATAGTTAGGAATTTACACCCAAAATTTCGTTCGAATCTGTTCAGTAGTTTGAAAGACATTCTTTTATCACTGCGAATTTCGGCCCATACCGCAATATAACTCCGAACGAAGGTGAAATTTAATAATTTTTCACGAGCTAAACATCACCGTTAGGTCCTAATAAATACATACATGTTCAAAGTTTTATCTAGCTGCGTTCATTAGTTTGGGAGATATTCCTTGATCACTGAATTCGGAGATTGGCCGTGAGACCGGCTGTGAGACCGGCCGTAAATTTGAATCGAATTTCAAGTGCTGTAACAATTAAAACTAAAAAAATATGTCGGTTTAATAAATGAGGTTCTATTTGTGAAATTCACATTTGAGTTTAACCTTTCTCTTTCAAAATTGCAGCATACTAAACATAAAGAAAGGGCGTTTCTTAGCGCATTTTCTCTTCTATGGAAAAAATGCGCTACTGTGCTCGTCATATCCGTCTGTCCATACGTATGTGACTTCACGGACGGACGAGAAAATGCGCTCTCTGTCACTCACTGCAGTTAGTACTGATTTATATTTTTCACTATGTGTCTGTCACATAGTGGGGAAACTGGGGAAAGCTAGTGATTTACTGGAGAGCTAAATAGGGCGTCAACCTGTTTAAGTTTGCGAATAATAAATTTTAACAATTCAGTCAGAAGCTAGGGGCGTCTCAGCCTTCAAAATTTAAATTTAGGTTAAAATCATTTTATACTTACCTACCATCGCAATCGCGACTCGACTCTCGTTCACGGACACTGAGGACATAGAAAAATTAGATGGCTAACTAGCGAAGTTTTCCGATGAAGTTTTTGAGCGAAGTTTTGGCATTCGGAATTGTCCTGCTCCGAATTAAACAATATTTCAGCATAAACGAAAAAAATTTGGCCATGATCTTTCAATATAACTTCGTATGTTCAATTCTTGAAGTGAAAGTCAATATTGGCTTCCTTTGACTCTTTTATTTTTATTTTCAGTACATAATTAGAAGTTCGTTCGTTTTCATACATCAGGGACATGTGCACTCGTGTGCCAGCATCGCTTACATTCCCATTATCTAATTGATATTCAACCGCAATCATCACAAGTAATCATTAAAGCTATTAAGTTCCTTTCAAAATAATGTATGTAAAAAATATAATGTATGAAAAAAATATGTGTATGTCCATAAAAAATTTATATTCATGACTCACTATTCTAAATTTATGAAGATGGAAAATGATTGCAGAAAATAAGAAGGAAAGACAAAAGGAAAGTAAGAAAATAATGAAAGAAAATGAAGAAAAGAATATGGAAAGAGAAGGGAGAAAAGAAGAAGGAAAATGAAGGAAGAAAATAAGTTAATTCCTCCCCCCGCGACACGGGGACCGAGGAGCGTCTGACGGTGCAGCAGCGATCGCGCTGGCAAGTGTTTTCCTTCTTATATTGATTGTATATTATTTATTGTCAGGAATATTGATGATACAAATATTTATTTCAAGGCTGTTGCTTCTTGAACTTACAGTGTTTGCATATTATAATCATTAAAATAATCCCTTATAATATGGAAGGTGTGAATATTTCTTTCAAATAATTTCGCCGGCTATATTGGCGCAATGCTAACAGCGTACGACTGATAGGCCTGAGTAGACAGCGATACGATAGGAGGATTGATTTGTCATAGTCTCTCCCTGAATTAATTGATAGAAAATTCTCGAAACGCTGTGCTGTCTCATGATATTGTTACCTCGTTCCAGAGTCAAAAATACCTAAGTTAGCCACACAAAAAATTTTTTGTTCATTGCTCCATTTCCGGTATATTGAGAGGATTGCATTGTAAATTATTCTCATATTGATACGTCAATACAATTTTTACTAATCAAAATTGGGACAAAATGATGAATTAGACGCATTTTCCTGACTTGGGACTGTTTTAATTCTAGTCTCCACATCAATAGTACAGTACTTCAATGGATTTGCATGCCGCTATGCGAGTAAACTCAGCATGAGTAAATAAAAAAAAAAATTAACCCTCACCGGAGTAAATTAAAGAAGCTTTCCCTACATGATAGAATTTAAATATTAAAATATTAAATTTAATAAGAAAATTTAAAGTTCTGACTGACGTATGTTATTCAATATGCTGCCCCTGTATTTGGTATGATCATTGGTCAAAATTATTGTCTGATTTGTTATTAAGAAAAGAACGTTGAACACAAATGCCACGCCCAAAACTCTATGAATTTTCGAATGGCGATTTTATTACTCACCTTTATTGAGGTGATTATGAAGGAAAACAGAATATATCAATACAACTTTGCCTTCCTTTTTCAATGGTTGAATTTACGTGCTCAAAAGCAGTTTACAATTTGTGAAATTAGTATTTAATAAAACTCTGGATATTTAACTGCCATATAACAATATATTGAAGGAATCTTAAATTATATTTCCTAATGTCACGCGGGAAAATCTTGCCTCCACTTCACCCCTCACTAATCTCGCCAGACCAGCTGTTCCCAAGCTGGCGTAGGCCTACAGGTGCAAGCAAGGCCTTCCATGTGGTAGGCTTACTTTATATTTCCTATAAACAAAAAAGTTTTCCTGCCAACACAAGATATTCTGGCGTGCAACTGTTGTCTACAGCCTCATCGGCCGACGGTTGAATTCAAACCGTACACGCTTTGAGGCGCTGATTTTCATTACTTCAAGAGCAGCAAATTCTTCGTGTCAAGAGTTGATGTACAGCAGCGGTGGCCGACCATCTGCTAAGAAATCACGTCACAATTCAACACCGTTAGCGTCATTGACCTATTTTGTCACAAAAACTCAATTTGATCATTATTGAATATGAATAATGCATATTGTAGTGATTTGGAAACATCAGTGAAGAATTACTGAACATTACGCAAAATGAATCCCTAACTCGGTTATTTTCGAGAGGTTCTCAATAAAACGGAAACAATTGTGTCACTTGACGCAGGACTCACCAATTATTCTTAACACTGAGAGGTAATCCTTGGTGCAATATCCTGCATAACAAGCATCAGTAATTATGTTCAGACAAGCATCAGTAATTATGTCTGTTCATTAATCATGATTGGGACGTTGAAATGATTTTTGGACCAAAGTACTTTATCATCCTCACAATATACATTTTCTTAAGTGACTCAGATTAAATAAATAAGTAAAATTTAAATATTTGAATTAAAAAACTAATGTAGCATCCTCCAGTTCAAACAAGTCAGTAGTTAATGAGGCACGAGCAAACAGAGGTACCAAAATATTATAGAACCCCTTCAAACTAGAACTTTTCGCTCGGTATAGAAAACGTTTAGGGTAAAACTATATAAATAATGTACATAGTTCACGTGAACCATGCCTCTGCCGTCCTCATGGACGAATAGATTATTTTGTTTTATTTATAACTGTCATGTTCTGGCATCGTTTGCGTGACCGGTACTATCGGATGATGGTGTCCTTTTAGCTTCCTAATCTAACAGATGATGTTAAACAACGTCGAATTGCCGTTAATTCAGCCAAACAACGTTGAATATCCGTTGATTCAGCCAAACAACGTTGAATTGCCGTTGATTTAGCCAAACAACGTTGAATTCGCCGTCAGATGTCTGAGCAGCACTGTTATCGGCCATTGTTATCTTCTCTCTCCCCAGACTCGTCTTTTGCAGGATAATGAGAAACAACATGGACGACAAAATACCGTCAATATCATATATTTGTGGCAGCTTTGGTCAGGCATGTTAGCCTGCTTCTATTCTTTATTATGTAATGTTTTATCAGACATTAAAATAAAGTTGAGTTCTGCTGCCATGACTCAAGTTATTCAAGTTTTCAATATTTCCCATCAATTTATTGAATTGCGAAAGCAGAACGTTTGAGGTCGAATTCCCGAGAAAGAAGCAATGTTTTGAATATGAGAAATATTGAACTAGAAGTTATTAAAAAATTCGTTTACTCAATAATTTATTTTAGAAAAATGTATTCGAAGAAAATATTCATCATGTTGATTGATTTCAGTTACTTCAACAAATATTCATGATTGGAATTGTAATTAATGAGCTTTGTAATTCAAGTCAATCAAACTCACCTGGGAGATCTAAGTTGTGGAGGAATCAATAACAAATGTAATGAATGCGAGTACAACGAATTTTCCTCATGCGGTGCAAAGTTCAAAATGCTATGTTTCGTGCAAAGCCTCGACATTTACTATGTTCTGAGGTCGACAAATGCTATGTTAAATTTATTGTGTGTTGCGTTATTGATGGGAACAATGCGTATAGCAGAAAGAACTGAAACAATAGTAAAGGTACAACAGCGAAGCGTAAAAATATAAGAGTTAACGCTCAGTGTTTGCCGTCTATTCAGTAGCCCTAGATGACTGTCAGGACAACTTTTCCGGGAAGTTAGGATTTCTCTTGAAAATATAATAGAAAAAAGATGATAAAATGCGCGTATAGTTGAAATGCGTAACTAATTTTCTGCTGGGGCTATCATGTCTTTAGCAGCCACTGCATTAACGTGCTCTCATTTGTCCAGCAGGCGAGTCCTTTCATTCGATGTAGGTAAGAGGTTAGTGGTGCAGGATCTACCGGCAATAAAGCTATGTTGACAGTCTGATAGGACATTATTAACAAATAAATGATCGATCAATCGATCCAACACAACAGATTCCATAACCTTGCAAACGACACTTGTCATGTCAAACTGACAGGGTGACAGTTAACAAGGCTTCTCTTGTCACCTTTTTAGCGCATTTCTCATTTATGGAAAAAGGCGCTATTGTGCTCGCCATAACCGTCCGTCTGTCTGTCTGTCCGTCCGTGACTTCACCTTTTCGTCGACGAGAAAATGCGCTCTCTGTCTCTCACTGCAGTGAGTACTGAGTTATATTTTTTACATTTTTGGCAATATGTTATTCAAAGTTTTTAATTTGGCTGTAAAGGTTATTAATAATAATAAATAATAATAACAATTAGGGGATTCTCTAATTATTTATTGAATGACGAAAGGAACATCATTATAGAGACAATTAATAACAGGCTAATCGAAGAGATGACGTGTCCCATTGACAAATTTCGGTTTTTCATTGTTTGTTCTTTATTTAATTTCATATCATTAATCTGCTTAAATCGCCAGTCCTTTAGAAATGGACCATCAATTAATCCTTTAGAAATGGACCATTAATTAATCCTTTAGAAACGTACCTTTAGTTAATCCTTTAAAAATGGACAATTAATTAATCCATTAGAAATGGTCCATTAATTAATCCTTTAGAAATGTGCCTCCCGCGAAACCATGAGATTTGTAATCCTTTGGAAATGGACCGTTAATTAATCCTTTAGAAATGTGCTCCCGCGCAACCATGAGATTTGTAATCCTTTAGAAATGGACCACTAATTGATCCTTTAGAAATGGACCATTAATTAATCCTTTAGAAATGTGCCTCCCGCGCAACCATGAGATTTATAATCCTTTAGAAATGGACCATTAATTAATCCTTTAGAAATTTGCCTCCTGCGCAACCATGAGATTTATAATCCTTTTTGAAATGGACCAGTAATTAATCCTTTAGAAATGTGCCTCCCGCGCAACCATGAGATTTGTAATCCTTTAGAAATGGACCATTAATTGATCCTTTAGAAATGTGCCTCCCGCGCAACCATGAGATTTGTAATCCTTTAGAAATGGACCATTAATTGATCCTTTAGAAATGTGCCTCCCGCGCAACCATGAGATTTGTAATCCTTTAGAAATGGACCATTAATTAATCCTTTAGAAATGTGCCTCCCGCGCAACCATGAGACTGTCTCTTATACACATCTAGATGTGTATAAGAGACAGTTATTGAGGCTCGTATAAAATGAGGTACACAAATATTATAGAACCCCTTCAAACTAGAATTTCTCGCTTGGTATAGAAAACGTTTAGGGTAGAACTATATAAACAATGTACATAGTTCATGTCAACCATGCCTCTGCCGTCCTCATGGACGAATAGATTATTTTGTTTTATTTATAACTGTCATGTTTTGGCATCGTTTGCGTGACCGGCACTATCGGATGACGGTGGCCTTTTAGCTTCCTAATCTAACAGATGACGTTAAACAACGTCGAATTGCCGTTGATTCAGCCAAACAACGTTGAATATCCGTTGATTCAGCCAAACAACGTTGAATTGCCGTTGATTCAGCCAAACAACGTTGAAGTACCGTTGATTCAACATGGCCGACAAAATACCGTCAATATCATATATTTGTGACAGCTTTGGTCAGGCATGTTGGCCTGCTTCTATTCTTTATTATGTAATGTTTTATCAGACATTAAAATAAAGTTGATTTCTGTTGTCATGACTCAAGTTATGCAAGTTTGATATATTTCCCTTAAATTAAGTGAATAGCAAGAGCAACACGTTTGAGGCCGATATCCAATTCCTAAGAAAGAAGCAATGTCATGAAAGTGAAAAATACTGAACTTGAAATTAATAAACATTTCGTTTTCTCAATTATTTATTCAAAGAAAATTTATTCGAGGAAAATGTTTATTGTGTTGATGGATATGATTTCAGTTACTTCAACTTATAATCATGATTGGAATTGTTATTTATGAGCTTTGTAATCCAAGTTAATCAAACTCTCCTGGGAGATATAAGTTGTGGAGGAATCAATAACAAATGCAATGAATGCGAGTACAACGAATTTGTGTCATGCGGTGCAAAGCTCAAAATGCTATGTTTCATGCAAAACCTCAACATTTACTATGTTCCGAGTGCGACAAATGCTATGTTAAATTTCTGGTGTGTTGCGTTATTGATGAGAACAATGCGTATAGCAGAAAGAACTGAAACAATAGTGCAGGTACAGCAGCGAAGCCTAAAAATATAAGAGTTAGCGCTAAGTGCCTTCCGTCTATTCAGTCGCCCTAGATGACTGTCGAGGTGATCTTTCTGGACTAAAATTTCTCGTTTATGTAGAAAAAAAGTAAAAGTAATAATATGCGTTTAGTTGCGAAAATAAATTTTTTGCTGATCTTATCCTGTCTTTGGCAGCCTCTGCATTAACTGGCTCTCTATCATCCAGCATGCGAGTCCAATCCATTCTAAGTAGACAAGAGGTTAGTGGTGCAGGATCTACCGGCAAAAAGCCATGTTGACAGTTTGATAGGACATTATTACCAGTCGAATTATCGATCCCTCACAAAAGATTCCATTAGCTTACAAACAAAACTTGTCAGACTGACAGGGCGATAGTTAACAGAGCTACTCATGTCACCTTTTTTGAACAATGGTGTTACTTGAGCTTTTTCATATGGGTCGGTGAAACACCTTCTTTCCAAAGGGTTTTTCAAAGAATACTGTCAATGGGCCGGCCAAGACGGTTGCTAATTCTTTGAGCAATCTGGGATGGCAGCCGTCTGGTCCACATGACTTGTTGGGATTTAGAGCTACCAGGCGCTTGAGAACCTCTTCTTCGTATATTTCAAAACCTGTTAACTTCGAGCCGACTGGGCGCTCCTCAATATCTGGAATACTGTTCAAGTCCTCATCTGTGAACACACTGCTGAAGAACTGATTAAGAACGTTAGCCTTGCCCTCATCAGAGGAAATCTTTCGTTGGTCTGTTTTCAAATCCGAAATACCGTCCATTGTCTTACACTTCGAACTAGAGTACAAAAAGAAGGCTTTCGGTCTTTTTTGCTTTTTTGGCAATATGTTTTTCTAAGTTTCTAATTTGGTTGTATAGGTTAGTAATAACAATAATTAGGGTGTTCTCTAATTATTTACTGAATGACGAAAGGAACCTCATTAGACACAATAAATAACAGGTTAATCGAAGAGATGACGTGTCCCATTGACAAATTTCGGTTTTTTTGTTTGTTCTTTATTTAATTCCACATCATTGGTCTGCTTAAATCGCCAGTCCTTTGGAAATGGACCATTAATTAATCCTTTAGAAATATATTCCATTAATTAATATTTTACAAATATACCATTAATTAATTCTCTAGAAATGGACCATTAAATAATCCTTTAGAAATGTATCACTAATTAATCATTTATAAATGGACCATTAATTAATATTTTAGAAATGGACCATTATTCAATCATTTAAAAATGAACCATTATTTAATCTTCTAAAAATGGACCATTAATTAATCCTTTAGAAATGGTCCATTAATTGATCCTTTAGAAATGGACAATTAATTAATCCTATGAAATGGAACATTAATTAATCCATTACAAATATACCATTAATTAATGCTTCAGAAATAGACCCTTGATTTATCCTTTAGAAATGATCCATTAATTAATCCTTTAGAAATGGACCATTAATTAATCCTTTTGAAAAGTACCATTAATTATTCCTGTATTCCACCATTTTGTCGTCGCACTTGCTATTTGCTGGTTTGTTTAATGGGTTTTAACATCTCAAGTTTTGGTTTGCTTGCCTGCAGAAAGAACTTGCGAAGCCTGCCGTGGATGACCGAGCTAGCGCTGAAATTATATTGGGAGCTATAAATAAACCTTGCTTTATAACCTTGCTGTCGATGTGCTCTCATTTCCCTGGAAATTTTTGAATTAGAAACAGAAATCTAGAATTGGTGAAATTTCTGTTATTTTTTCTCATTATATTCATATTTTTTGCACATCAGCGACCTTTAGTCCTGCGGCAGCCGTTGAATACCTGCTGATATTATGGGCCGCCAGTTGATTATAACCGCACATATATTATATAATATATATAATATTATAACCGCATATATAATATTATAGCCGCCAGTTCATTATAACCGCTCCTCAACACAAGTAAGTTCTATCAATTCTTTGTAAATTAGTGGCTTCACAGCCTCCAAAAACTTTAAATTTTAATTTTTATAACGTCCATATTCCGTTATCATGCGTGTTGACACTAGTTTGTGGATACTGCTGACATAGAAAAACTTGATGGCTAACTGAAGAAATTTCACGATGATCTGTCGTCTGGAATTGTCCTTCTCCGAACTTTCATCAGCTTTTAGCATAGAAGTAGAAAATTTGGCCTTGATCTTTCATTGTATGTTCTTATATTCAATGTTGAAATGAAATTTAATCGTATGGACTAACTATTCTAACTTCCTGACAAAGGAATAGAAAAAGGAAAAATATGAAGGATAGAAAAGGAAGAAAGAAATAAAATGAAGGGAAAAGCAGAAGGAAGGAAAAGTGAGGCTTAAATTATGGAAGGTGTGAATATTCCTTTCAAATAATTTCACCGGCTATATTGGCGCAATGCTAACAGCGTACGACTGATAGGCTTGAGTAGACAGCGATACGATAGGAGGATTGATTTGTCATAGTCTCTCCCTGAATTAATTGATAGAAAATTCTTGAGACGCGGTGCTGCCTCATGATCTTATGATCAATATCAAGAGTCAAAAATATTTGAGTAAGCCACTCAAAAAATATTTCCTTCAATGATCAACTACTAGTATTCTAAATGTTTGCTTTGTAAATTATACTCATATTGAAATGTCATTACAATTTTTATCAATTAAATCAGTGACAAAATGATAAGTTTCGCGCACTTTCTAGGCTGGGTCTGATTTCCTTCTTGTCTTCATATAAATAGATGTTGTATTTCAATACATCCATGTGCCGTGTGATATGTTCTACGGAGTGCTAAAAAGTAGTAGGGTATATGTAGCGGCCGCTACATTTAAGCAATTGTAACGGTAGCGGTAGCGCCCGCTACATATTTAAGTAGCGATACGAGGTTTTGCCGCTACCGCTACAATTATAGATAATGCCTTTAGATTTTCCTTAATAGAATTAAATAATATTTAAAAACCATAATGATACATAAATAATATAAATTACAGAATAAAACTGCACGAAAGATTTCGGTGTAATGTTGTCAACCTCAGCCTGTTACTAGTGTCAACATGTTAGTTATTACTTGTTAAGTTGCTACCAGTTAACACTTATTTTCATGTTTCAGTATTTTTCATGTTTCAGTTTGCTTACAGTTATTTTTACACAGTTATTTTTATGTTTCACCTTCCCTACATGGATGTCTACTTTAATCTACCAATCTTAAAAATAATCCACCTATATGTACAAATGAAAGACTGATTTTTTATATGTATATGTGGATAATTTTTGAGATTGGTAAATTAAAGTAGACATCCATGTCGGGAAGGTAAAACATAAAAATAACTGTAACTTCTATTTACTGTATCTAACCCGTACTAGTTCAATTAGGTTAATTGCAATAATGTTGCATTGATTTGTTTTTAAAATGTTTTATTATCATTAAATGTTAATGAGTAATCCCAATAGCAGAACAATAAATATTTAAATATTTCCAATAATTTTGGCCATTGTAGCGGCTAATGTAGTGGCGCTACATTTTACTGTAGCGGTAGCGGTAGCGCTCGCTACAATCTAGTGGGTGTAGCGGTAGCGTTAGCGCCCGCTCCATTTAGAGTATGTAGCGGTAGCGGCGCTACATTTTAAAGTAGCGCAGCCCAGCTTTGGTTCTACGTAGATAAAATGCCTATTAAAATATCTCTTTCACCCTAGAAAACTATATTAAGCCTTTTATGGTGTATGCCGTATGGTGTGATTATTGGTAAAAATAAGTGTCGGAGCTGTTCATGAGAAAGAACCGTTGAACACAAATGCCGCGCACCGAGTTCTCCATGAATTTTCGAATAGTGATTTTATTACTCACATTTATTCAGGTGATTATGAAGGAAAACAGAATATATCAAAACAACTTTGGCTTCCTATTTAAATGGTTGAATTTACGTTCTCAAAAGCTGTTTAACAATTTGTGAAATTAGTACTAAATACAACTCGGAATGTTTTGAAGCAAAATAACAATACATTTAAAGAATCATAAATTATATTTCTTAATGTCCCGCGGGAAAATCTTGCCTCCACTTCACCCCCTCACTAATCTCGCCAGACCAGCGGTTCCCAAGCTGGCGTAGGCCTACAGGTGCAAGCAAGGCCTTCCTTAAATTATTAGAAATTATTAAGTTATTATCTCTAATTATATTGTTGCTTATATCAGCAACACGCCAAGGCACACCTTAAATTATCAGAAATTATTAAGTTATTATCTCTAATTATATTGTTGCTTATATCATCAACACGTCAAGGCACACCTTAAGTTATTAGAAATTGATCTAAGTAATTAGTCATAATATTCAATTAGTAATTCAGTTATTCAGGCATTAACCAAACTTATTAAGTAATTAGTAATTTAGGTATTTATTTCTCAGGTATACTCTTAATTAGTAATTCAGTAATTGAAGCATTAACGAAACTAATTAACCAAACTCTCCATGGATGCCCAGCCTCAGCGCAGAAAGAACAGCCTCCCTTCCTAATAATAATGAATATTTAGTAATAATAATAATAACAACAAAATAATCTTATCGGCAAGGAATTCACAGAAATGTTTGTCCGAACATCAATGAACTAAAATTTGTTTTTGGTCTCTGATCAAAATATTAATTATTATTATATTATTATAATTATTATTATTATTATTATCAACTAAAAACCTGGTGCAAGTATAAACAGTAAATTAATTTGTTCTTTTTGAAATTGTCCATACATGTGAGAGGAATAAAGATGGAGTGTTTATTACATTTGTTCAGCATGAAAAGGTATATTTAGGCTAACTCTGAAGTCTGAACCAGCATGCAGGAAGCAGCAATTGTGATGAACAAAATAAATGTCACATTGAAATAAAATCAACACGGCAGGTAAGGTCAGTGCCACTGTCAGCGGCCCACAGTGGGCGCTGGGCAGCGGTTGACAGCAATATTAATATAAAAACAACAAGGAGTTGGCAAAATAATAGCACAATTTTCTAAAATTACAAACTTGTTCCATAACAATTGCTTTTAACTGGTTTTGGCTAAAAAACCTTTCATTAGATAGAATTTTTTACGTGTCAGCACTCTGCAGTTGTGTAAACAAGTGTATAATCATTAATGTTTCATTGTGTACACTGTCTGACTGTCGCAAAAGTAAGTCATTAACTGTTTTATCACTTATTTTAGTTTACGGTCACGAATCAGTCGGAATCACTCGTGTCTTGTATATAACTCACGTGGTAATTCTATATGCCGTACTATCATCGGCAGTCTTAACGACTACCAGACATCTAGCTTCAGTACCAGACATTTCTCGCGTTCTATACCACGGCAACGCTCCGGCCAGGGAGTTTGGCCCGAAATTTTTTAGCGCCCTCACCGTAGCATTTTTTTGCGTATAGATTACGAACATCGCCATCTTACATACGGCCAAACTGCTGCGCGTGCTCGACTGATCAACGATAATTTATGCCTTTAGTTAATAATGAAATTTCGTTAGAGTTGTTAAATGGAAGTCCCGTCAGAAATGCTTAAATAATCTACTGAACTAAGAACAATTACTTGGTAAAGGTGGGATAATGCCTTCAGTTTTCTACAGCCGTGGATGACCGAGCTAGCGCTGAAACTATATTGGGAGCTATAAATAAATCTTGCTTACGATGTACTCCCTTTTCCCCGAAAAATTTTAAATCATTGCAGAAATCGAGAATTGATGCAAATCCTGTCGTTTTCTCTCGTTTGATTCCTTTTTTCCGAGATCAACGGTCAGTAGACCTTTGTGTACTGTTTTATGCCTGCTGTTGTGTTAGCCTACTGTTGATTATAGCGGCATTTTACCTATGCTCTCAACCCTACCAGGAATATCTTAGCAATACTATGAGATTTTACTGGCTTCACAGCCTTCAAAAATTAATTCAGACTATTTTCAGTCATATCCCACCAGGAAAATAGCTAGCGCCTTGACTCTGGTACATGGATACTGATGACGAAGAAAAATTTGATGGCTAACAAACGAAGTTGTTCGATTGGTGTGACAACCGGAATTGCTTTGCTCCGAATTTTCGTCACATTCCAGCATCAACGTAAGAAGTCAGGCCATAGTCTTTCATTGTATATTTTTATGTTAAATGCTTGAAGTAAAATCTAATGTTGGCTTCCTTTACTTCGTATATTCTAATTTTCAGTACATAATTTAAAGTTCGTTCGTTCTCATTCATCAAGCCACTTGTGCACTCGTGTGCCAGCATCGCTTACATTCCCAGCTTTTAATTCAAATTTTAGCGCAATCAACACGAGTGATCCTCAAAGCAATTAGGTTCCTTTAAAAAGAATGTAGGTAATGTCCATAAAAAAATATATTCAGGACTCACTATTCTAAATTTGTAAATTAGGAAAGAAAAGATGAAAAGAAGTAAGGAAAAAAGAAAAGGAAGAAATGAAAATGGACAGAAAAGGAAAAAAAGAAGAAAGAAAATGAAGGGGAGAACAAGAAGAATAAGGGAAAGGAAGAAAAGTAGAAGGAAAGAATAAGTAGAAACGAAGAAGGAAAATGAAGGAAGAAAATAAGTTAGTTCCCCCCCCCCCCCCCCGCGACACGGGGACCGAGGAGCGTCTGACGGCGCAGCAGCGATCGCGCTGGCAAGTGTTTTCCTTCTTATATTGATTGTATATTCTTTATTGGCAGGAATATTGATGATACAAATATTTATTTCAAGGCTGTTGCTTCTTGAACTTACAGTGTTTGTATATTTTAATCATTAAAATCATCCCTTATAATATGGAAGGTGTGAATATTCTTATCAAATAATTTCGCCGGCTATATTGGCGCAATGCTAACAGCGTACGACTGATAGGCTTGAGTAGACAGCGATACGATAGGAGGATTGATTTGTCATAGTCTCTCCTGGATTTAATTGATCGAAAATTCTCGAGACGCCGTGCGTATCGAGAATTTCGAGATATAATATTTTTTACATTATAGTTTAGCTCGTGATATTCTTACCTCGAGTTAGATTCAAAAATACTTGAGTATGCCACTCAAAATATTTCCGTTCGTTGATTCACTACCGATATATTAGGATGTTAGTTTCGCAAATTATTCTCATATTCACTTGTCAATAAATTTTTTGTCAATGAAATGTGGGACGAATCGATGAGTTTAGTGCATTTTCTTGGTCTAATACTTCTTTACTTCTAGTCTTCAATTCAATAGTTACACTTTTCAATGGACTCACGTGCCGCGAGCGTGATTGATGATCTAACAGATATGCGTATAATAAAATTTAACTTCACTAAAATGCAATAATGATAGGTAAAATTAGTGTCGGAATTGTTCAAAACGAAACCTTTCTTTGACGTTGAACACAAATGCCACGCGCTCTACATGAATAATCAAATAGTGAGTCTATTTCTTCCGTTTATTAAGGTGAGATTAAAAAGGAAAACCGAATATTTCAATACAACTTTGGCTTCCTATTTTAATGATTGAATTTGCGTGCTTATAAGCAGTTATTAAAATAGCTGTTAAAATTAATATTAAATAATATTTTAAAAGCTTAGCAGCAACATATCAACAAGACATTGAATGAATCATAAATTATATTTCTTAATGTCAATTTTTATCTATAAAATTATAGACAAAATGATGAGTCTAGCACATTTTCTTGGCTTGGGACTGCTTTTCTTCTAGTATCTATGTCAGTAAATACTGTGTTCAATGGATGCACGTGCCGGGCGCACCTATGGAGAGATAATGCATGGGTCGCGAAAAAGATTCGATTTCTCACACGAAAACTAAGTTAAACAATCTTTCCCTGTAGGTGGTATGATCATTGGTTAAAAGTAGTGTCGGAATTGTTCATAAGAAATGACCTATGAAGACAAATACCCCGCACCGAGCTCTCCATGAATTTTCGAATGGTGATTATGAAAGATCTATTACTCATATTTATTAAGGTGATGATGAAAAAAAAAACAGAATATATCAATACAACTTTGGCTTCCTATTTGAAAGGTTGAATTTACGTGCTCAAAAGCAGTTTAACAATTTGCGAAATTAGTATTAAATAAAACTCTGGATATTTAGCAGCAATATAACAATATATTGAAGGAATCATAAATTATATTTCTTAATGTCCCGCGGGAAAATCTTGCCTCCGCTTTCAGTAATTATGTTCAGACAAGCATCAGTAATTATGTTCAAACAAGCATCAGTAATTATGTTCTGACAAGCATCAGTAATTATGTTCTGACAAGCATCAGTAATAATGGCTGTTCAAATTCAAAGACGTTATAATAATTTTTCGAACAAAATACTCTATCATCCTCAAAACATACATTTTCTTGAGTAAATCAGATTAATAGAATTAGTAAAAGTGAAATATTTAAATTCAAACTCAAATTTAACGTCATGTTGTCACCCAGTTTAAACAAGTCAGTAGTTAATGAGGAATGATTAGACCAATACAGCCAAATAACATAGACTCCCTCCAAATTCATATTTTATGCTTAGTATAGAAAACGTTAGGGGTAGAACTATAAAAGCAAAGCTCATAGCCAAGAATGACCCTGCCTCCGCCGTCCTTATGGACGAATAGATTATTTTGTTCATATTCTAACAGTTGATCGACTCAATAACGTTGCTTCAGGGAAAAAACGTTGATTCTAAAGTTGAATTACAGTTGATTCAAGGAAACAACGTGTAATTCAACGTCAGATGTCTGAGCAGCGCTGTTATCGGTCATTGTTATCTTCTCTCTCCCCAGACTCGTCTTTGCAAGATAATGAGAAACAACATGGACGACAAAATACCGTCAACATCATATATTTGTGACAGCTTTGGACAGGCATGTTGGCCTGCTTCTATTCTTTATTATGTAATGTTTTATCAGACATTAAAATAAAGTTGAGTTCTGCTGTCATGACTCAAGTCATTCAAGTTTGCAATATATCCCTTCAATTTAATAAATCGCGAAAGCAGATTTTTTGAGGTCGAATTCCCGAGAAAGAAGCAATGTTTTTAATGCGAGAAATATTGAAATAGAAGTTATTAAACAATTCGTTTACTCAATCTTTATTCTATAAAAATTTATTTGAAGAAAATATTCATTGTGTTGATCGATTTCAGTTACTTCAACTAATATTCATGATTGGAATTTTTATTTATGAGCTTTGTAATCCAAGTTAATCAAACTCACCTGGAAGATCTAACTTGTGGAGGAATCAATAACAAATGTAATGAATGCGAGTGCAACGAATTTGTCTCATGCGGTGCAAAGCCCCAACATTTACTATGTTCCGAGGGCGACAAATGCTATGTTTAATTTCTTCTGTGTTGCGTTACTGATGGGAACTATGCGTATAGTAGGAAGAACTGAAACAATAGTGCCGGTAAAGCAACGAAGCCTAAAAATATAAGAGTTAGCGCTAAGTGCTTCCGTCTATTCAGTAGTTCTAGATGACTGTCAGGATGGTTATATAAGAAGTGGAAATTTCTGATGTAGGAATAATAAAAAAAGGAAAAAGTAATGTGCGTTTAGTTAAAATGCGCAAATAATTTGTTATCTTGAGGTTATCCTATCTTCGGCAGCCTCTGCATTAACTGGCTCTCTATCGTCCAGCAGGCGAGTTCAATACATTCTAAGTAGACAAGAGGTTAGTGGTGCAGGATCTCCCGGCAATGAAGTCATGTTGACAGTTTGATAGGACATTATTAACAGTCAAATTATCGATCCCTCACAACAGATTCCATTAGCTTACAAACAACACTTGTCAGACTGACAGGGCGATAGTTAACAGAGCTACTCGATCATGTCACTTTTTTTGAACAATGGTGTGATCTTTTTTAATATGGGTCGGTGAAAATCCTACTTTCCAAAAGTTTTTTTGAAAGAATACTGTCAATTTGCCGGCCAGAACGGTTGCTAATTCTTTGAACAATCTGGGATGGAAGCCGTCTGGTCCACATGACTTGTTGACTTGTTGGGATTTAGAGCTACCAGGCGCTTGAGAACCTCTTCTTCGTGTATTTCAAAACCTGTTAACTTCGAGCCGACTGGGCGCTCCTCAATATCTGGAATACTGTTCAAGTTCTCATCTGTGAACACACTGCTGAAGAACTGATTAAGAACGTTAGCCTTGCCCTCATCAGAGGATATCTTTCGTTGGTCTCCTTTCAAATCAGAAATACCGTCGTTTGTCTTACACTTCGAACTAGCGTACAAAAAGAAGGCTTTCGGTATTTTTTGCATTTTTGGCAATTTGTTTTTCTGATTTTTAATTTGGTTGTATAGGTTATTTATGATAATAATAATTAGGTTTCTCTCTAATTATTTATTGAATGACGAAAGAAGCCTCATTAGACACAATTAATAACAGGTTAATCGAAGAGATGACGTGTCCCATTGGCATATTTCGGTTTTCTATTGTTTTTTTTTAATTCCATATCATTGATCTGCTTAAAACGCCAGTCCTTTAGAATTATACCATTAATTAATCCTCTAGAATTATACCATTAATTAATCCTTTATAAATAAATATACCATGAAATAATCCTTTCGAAATGGACCATTAATTAATCCTTTAGAAATGCACCATTAATTAATCCTTTAGATATGTACCATTAGTTAATCCTTTAGAAATGAATTATTAATTAATCCTTTTGAAATGTACCATTAATAAATCCTTTAGAAATGAACCATTAAATAATTTTGTAGAAATGGACCATTAAATCATCCATTAGATATGTACCATTAGTTTATCCTTTAGAAATGGACCACTAATTAATCCTTTGGAAATGGACCATTAATTAAATTTGTAAAAATGGACCATTAATTAATCCTTTATAAATATACCAATAAATAATCCTTTAGAAATATACCTCTAGAAATATACCATTAGAAATATACCATTAAAATGCGCTATTGCGCTCGGCATATCCGTCTGTCCGTCCGTCCATATGTGACTTCACGGACGGACGGACGAGAAAATGCGCTCTCGATCACTCACTGCAGTTAGTACTGATTTATATTTTTCAATATGTGTTTGCCGGGGGGGGAGGGGAGGCTAGATATTAACAGGGGAGCTAAAGGGAGCGACAGCCTGATTAAGTTTGCGTATAATCAATTTTCAACAATTCAGTCTGAATCTAGGGGCTCTTCAGCCTTCAAAATTTTAATCAACATCATTGCCATTCATTAACACTACAATCGCAATCGTGATTCGACTCACGTTCATGGATACTGAGGACATAGAAAAATTAGATGGCCAACTAGGGAAGTTTTGCGATGGAATTCTTGAGCGAAGTTTTGGCATTCGAAATTGTCCTTCTAAAATTAAACAATATTTCAGCATAAACGAAGAAAATTTGGCCTTGATCGTTCAATGTAACTTCGTATGTTTAATTTTTGAAGTAAAAACCAATATTGGCTTCCTTTGATTCCTATATTTTTATTTCAGTCCATAATATTAGAAGTTCGTTCGTTCTCACACATCAAGCCACTTGTGCACTCGTGTGCCAGCATCGCTTACATTCCCATTATTTAATTGAAATTCTACCGCAATCAACACAAGTAATCCTTAAATCTGTTAGGTTCCTTTTAAAATAATGTATGTAATGTCCATAAAAAATCTATATTCATGACTCACTTTTCTAAATTTATGAAGATGGAAAATGATTGCAGAAAATAAGAAGGAAAGACAAGAGGAAAGTAAGAAAATAATGAAATAAAATGAAGAAAAGAATATGGAAAGAAAATGAATAAAAGAAGAAGGAAAATGAAGGAAGAAAATAAGGGAATTCCACCCCCCCCTGCGACACGGGGACCGAGGAGCGTCTGCCGGCGCAGCAGCGATCGCGCTGGCAAGTGTTTTCCTTCTTATATTGATTGTATATTATTTATTGTCAGGAATATTGATGATATAAATATTTATTTCAAGGCTGTTGCTTCTTGAACTTACAGTCTTTGTATATTATAATCATTAAAATAATCCCTTATAATATGGAAGGGGTGAATATTCCTTTCAAATAATTTCGCCGGCTATATTGGCGCAATGCTAACAGCGTACGACTGATAGGCTTGAGTAGACAGCGATACGATAGGAGGATTGATTTGTCATAGTCTCTCCTGTAATTATGTTCAGACAAGCATCAGTAATTATGTTTAGACAAGCATCAGTAATTATGTTCAGGCAAGCATCAGTAATTATGTCTGTTCATTAATCATGATTGGGACGTTGAAATTATTTTTTGACCAAAATACTTCATCGTCCTCACAATATACATATTCTTAGGTGACTCAGATTAAATAAATAGATAAAATTTAAATATTTAAATTAAAAACCTAATGTAGCATCCTCCAGTTCAAACAAGTAAGTAGTTAATGAGGGCTGAGGCACGATTAAACAGAGATACCAAAATATTACAGAACCCCCTCAAACTGGAATTTCTCGCTCGTTGTAGAAAACATTCAGGGTAGAACTGTATAAACAATGTACATATCTCATGTCAACCATGCCTCTGCCGTCCTCATAGACCAATAGATTATTTTGTTTTATTTATAACTGTCATGTTTTGGCATCGTTTGCGTGACCGGTACTATCGGATGATGGCGTCCTTTTAGCTTCCTAATCTAACAGATGACGTTAAACAACGATGCATTGCCGTTGATTAAGCTAAACAACGTTGAATTGCCGTTGATTCAGCCAAACAACGTAGAATTAGCGTCGATTCAGCCAAACAACGTTGAATTACCGTTGATTCTGCCAAACAACGTTGAATTCACGCCAGATGTCTGAGCAGCGCTGTTATCGGCCATTGTTATCTTCTCTCTCCCCAGACTCGTTCAAGTTATTCAAGTTTGATATATTTCCCTTAAATTCAGTGAATAGCGAGAGCAACACGTTTGAAGCCGATATCCAATTCCTAAGAAAGAAGCAATGTCATGAAAGTGAAAAATACTGAACTTGAAATCAATAAACATTTCGTTTTCTCAATTATTTATTCTAAGAAAATTTATTAGAGGAAAATGTTCATTGTGATGGATATGATTTCAGTTACTTCAACTTATAATTATGATTGGAATTGTTATATATGAGCTTTGTAATCCAAGTCAATTAAACTCACCAGGGAGATCTAAGTTGTGGAGGAATCAATAACAAATAAAATGAATGCGAGTACAACGAATTTGTCTCGTGCGGTGCAAAGCTCAAAATGCTATGTTTCGTGTAAAGCCTTAACATTTAATGTGTTCCGAGTGCGTCAAATGCTATGTTAAATTTCTTGTGTGTTGTGTTATTGATGGGAACAATGCGTATAGCAGAAAGAACTGAAACAATAAAGCAGGTACAGCAGCGAAGCCTGAAAATATAAGAGTTAGCGCTGAGCGCTTCCCGTCTATTCAGTCGCCCTACATGAGTGTCAGGATGATTATACCGCAGGATTGCAATTTCTCGGGTCGCCTGCAATAGACCACCAGTGCCCTGGATGTAATGGTGCACCATGATTCCTGCCTTCAAGAACGTAGCCTTCAACACTTCAAGCCTTTCGTATCTACGCCGTGGGTCGAACCAGCCCTCGGTCGAACGGCCACTTGTCGAAGGACGATAAATTTTGGAACAGAACTATGCTATCTGAAACCTAACCTCAGATGCGGCGAACGTTAAATTACGTAATTTAACGATGCCCGGAAGTCAGATTCGATCCGCGGCCTGGTGGTGCACTGCAGGTGGTGGTCAAGTCCGGAAGAGGACAAAGCCGAGTGGTGCATGGCTGATTGGTGGATGTTCGGAGAGATCCAAGGCGTTTGATTCAGGGCTTATTGGTGCACAAAATTGGTGGTGCACGGCTGCGCTCCCGGATNGTAGCGGTAGCGGTAGCGCCCGCTACATTTAGAGCATGTAGCGGTAGCGGTAGCGCCTGTCTCTTATACACATCTAGATGTGTATAAGAGACAGCTACAAAATAAGTCAAGAAAACGGTAAAGCCAAAATTTCCGATTTTTAGGGTAGCCGGTCCCCTTAATAGTATTAAATATTATTTAAAAACCAGCATGATACAATTGATACATACATAATATAAATTACAGAATAAAACTGTACGAAAGATTTCGGTGTAATGTTGTCAACCTCAGCCTGTTACTAGTGTCAACATGTCAGTTGTTACTTGTTAAGTTGTTACCAGTTACCACTTACAGGATTTTTCATCTTTCAGTTTGCTTACAGTTATTTTTATGTTTCACCTTCCCTACATGGATGTCTACTTCAATCTACCAATCTAAAAAATAATCCACATATATATACAAAAAAATACTTATTTTTATATGTATTTGTGGATAATTTCTTAGATTGGTAGATTGAAGTTCACATCCATGTAGGGAAGGTAAAACATAAAAATAACTGTAACTTCTATTTACTGTATCTAATCCTGGGGTAACCCATACTAGTTCGGTTAGGTTAATTGCAATAAAGTTGCATTGATATGTTTTAAAAATGTTATATTATCATTAAATGTTAATGAGTAAATCCCAATAGCAGAACAATAAAGAGTTTGAGATTTCCAATAATTTTGGCCATTGTAGCAGCTAATGTAGCGCGCTACATTTTACTGTAGCGGTAGCGGTAGCGCCCGTTACAATCTAGTGGGTGTAGCGGTAGCGGTAGCGCCCGCTACATTTAGAGCATGTAGCGGTAGCGGTAGCGCCCGCTACATTTAGAGCATGTAGCGGTAGCGGTAGCGCCCGCTACATTTAGA
Source organism: Hyalella azteca (assembly GCF_000764305.2). Taxonomy (NCBI): domain Eukaryota; kingdom Metazoa; phylum Arthropoda; class Malacostraca; order Amphipoda; family Hyalellidae; genus Hyalella; species Hyalella azteca. Next base: position 2,108 of record NW_025943388.1, on the reverse strand, counting down.
GCATGTAGCGGTAGCGGTAGCGCTGCCCAGCTCTGGCGATAGGAGGATTGATTTGTCATAGTCTATCCCTGAAGTAATTGATAGAAAATTCTCGAGACGCGGTGCTGCCTCATGATCTTATGATCAATATCAAGAGTCAAAAATATTTGAGTACGCCACTCAAAAAATATTTTGTTCAATGATTAACTACTAGCATATTAAATGTTTGCTCTGTAAATTATTCTCATATTGATACGTCATTACAATTTTTATCGATTAACATAGCGATGAAATGATGAGTTCAGCATACTTTTTCGGCTTGCGTCTGATTTCTTCTTGTCTTTATTGCAATAGATACAGTATTTCAGTCTATCCATGTGCCGCGAGAAATATTTTTTGCAGATAAAATGCCTATTTAAATATTAAAATATGACCCTTTCACCCTCGAAAACTACATTAAGGGGACCTACCTCCCTAAAAATCTGAAATTTTTGCTTTACCGTTTTCTTGACTCATTTTGTAGCTGCTAAAAAAGCGCATCTAACGCAGTTTACCGCATGTCTGTGCGTGCTGTAGTTTTTGAGTAAGACAATTTTAAAAATATATAAAATGAACATTTTTTAACAATATGTACAATGATTTATTTGAATTAAATCTGTATATATAGATCATTACTTTCGTTAATTACTAAGTGTTTGCACTCGTTTGAAAGCTACAAACGAGACGCGTTCAACAAAGCTACTACCATTTTTCAATGAATTTTACTTTATTTGGCTCCCCTGAACAATTCACAAATCCAAAAAGCGCCATCTTAAAAAGTTTATAACTCCAACAGTTTTAAAGCTACGGCAATGAGAGACATACTATTCGATTTGTACAAACCATACTTAGCGACTCTCGAAGCCCTTTTTTCGAATTTGTGCATGGTTTGAATTATATATGGGGGAGATGGGGAGGAGGGCTGTGGAAAAGTGGAAAAATGGGAAAAACGCGCATAAAAAAAGAAACTATGGAGAAAATGAAAAAAAGGATGCCAGAGTTGATAGGTTTGGTCTTTACGAATCTAATGATATGTGTCTCGATGTTGTCGGACGATATTTGTAGAAGGTGATAGATTTTCTATAGTACCCGCTTTTGGCCGTTTTCTATGAATATCACGTTTTCTATCAATTTTTTTCGGAAAATTCATACGAGGAAAATGTTATTTTTTTTTACATTTTACGTCTGTATGTGAAGTTTCACGATGATCGGATAATAACTGTAGACGTTTTTACGGAGGGAGGTAGGTCCCCTTAAAGCTCTCATGGTGTATTGTGTGATCATTGGTAAAAATAAGTGTTGGAGCTGTTCATAAGGACCGTTGAACACAAATGCCGCGCCGAACTCTCCATGAATTATCGAACAGTGATTCTATTACTCACATTTATTCAGGTGATTGATTATGAAGGAAAAAAGAATATAGCAATACAACTTTGGCTTCCTATTTCAGTGTTGAATTTACGTGCCCATATACAGTTCAACAATTAGTATAACTGCCATAAGATAACGCTCTAAATATTTAACTGCAATATAACAATACATTGAAGGATTCATAAATTAAACAAAGAAATATAAAGTAAGCATACCACATGGAAGGCCTTGCTTGCATCTGTAGGCCTACGCCAGCTTGGGAACCGCTGGTCTGGCGAGATTAGTGAGGGGGTGAAGTGGAGGCAAGAGTTTCCCGCGAGACATTAACAAATATAATTTATGATTCCTTCAGTATATTGTTAATTTACTGCTAAATATTCTAAGTTTTATTTAATACTAATATTAATAATTGTTCAACTGTTTTTGAAAATATAAATTCAATCATTGAAATAGGAAGCCAAGGTTGCATTGATATATTCTTTTTCCTCCTTAATGCGTTTCTCTTCACCGAATATTGGCATCTCTATTCTTATCGGGCGACATTAAGTGCAGGACTGTGAAATAGATTATATTAGTTTCCCATGAGTTTATTTAGAGTTCAAATTTGGCTATAACCCTAATTCATCACATTTCCCTATCATGAGCTGTTTATCACTAGAATGCACTAAAGACATTCTCATAATTAGTTATGTGGCAGTACGTAGTCGGCAAATGCCATT
>NW_025943387.1:3263-17762 GCF_000764305.2 Hyalella azteca | reverse complement strand
AATGAAAGGTGAGAAGAAATACAGTTGATTCCGCAAATTTTTTCACTTATTTTCCTCCTTTATATAAATAAATTGTGAGCAGGGTATTAATGACAAGATACATTTAAAATTATTTCGAAGCTTTTTATTCGCGTGGTCGGAAAAAGATGTTTAGAGCGTTGATGGGAAACAGAGAAATAACATTCAAAGTAGAACTGCAGTGCGTACAAACTAATAAAACTTTTAGTATGATACTAAACGATACATTATTGTGATGAAATGATTGTACAGGTTTTTTTTTAATAATTATCAACCATGATCGTTGCGTATTTCTGAAACAACTTGCCAATTGAACAACAGGCGCCGTTTATCATTATGCGTATAATAAGACCATTACACCATCAAATCGGATCATCAAACTATGACCATTGTTGACTCATAACCATCAAAATAAGACCAATGAATCTTCAAAATAATGCCATTAGAAAATCAAAATAAAACCATTGGATCTTCAAAATAATACCATTGGACCATCACAGTAAGACTATCGGAACATCAAAATAAGACCGCTATGAAACTGATCCATGTATTATGAATTAACTTTCTTGCAACCTATAACAAGCATAAGACAAACACTTTAACCTTTTTGAAAGCAGAATTTGGAATCTCTATAACCACTCAAGCCATCATGGACGAAAAGCAAAGAGAAATGAAGTGGTTCCGAAAGAAAATAAAGGAGGTTTCGTCGAGCTACTGACAAATCGTACGTTGTTCGTTGCCCCTAGGTATGACTGCATTTGACATAATAAAAGCACAGGAAACGGAAAGAATATTGTCCAATTTCATTCTTATCTTTACATTTTCTTGGGAAGCCTGCCGAAGACCACCACTGCCCTAGATGTAATGGACTATCATGACTCCTGCCCTCCGGAACGTAGCCTTCAACACTTCTGGAAAATCATATAGGCAGCCGAAGCAGGTTTTATGCGAGGCCGGAGGTGGGCAAAGCCAAGTGGTCGCAGGCTGTTGCGCGCAAGTTCCAATTCGAGCGGTGGCCAGGGTATGAAGTGATGCTTCTAAGCAACGTTCAGTGGTGGACGGCCATTCGACCGTAGGCTATTCGACCTCGTGTCTGGGGGGTGTAGAGCTCAAAATATTCAAAGCAGAAGGATGTCAATGACCGGTTACGGATAGAAGGTTCCATTCACGGCTGATTGGTGGATGTCCGGAGAGATCCAATGCGTTCGATTCAGGGCTTATTGGTGTACAAAATTTGTGGTGCACGGCTGCGCTCCCTATTTCTTCACTTACTATACCGATAATTGTAGTTACCAATAGTTTCGACAATAAGCGGTCAGGCGCACAGCCGAAGTTTAACGTGTCTGAAGACATAGCCATATTTAATACTAATTTGAGTCTCACCCATTAATAAAATATGCGCTTCGTCGTAGAGCCATAAATCTAGCTAATAATATTTTTTTTATAAATTAACTGCTGAATTTCTGATGTTTCCGAGAATTTGTTACAGAGCCCCTAGGAACACCCGTATTTTCGTCACTGTTTTATTCAGAAAAGGAATAGGTCAACTTGATGAATCGTCGGCCAACTGGGTGGAGATTCTTTAAACGTCATCGGTGAAAGTGAATGAGAAAAGCTGGTATGGTGATTTTACACACTACGCAATTTTAGTAGAAACAAGATGAGGGTTGAAAATTTCCAATCAAGACTTAAACAATCGCATTCTCTAAACCAGCCTCTAGCATCTAACAAGCGGGCAGACCAAAGAAATACAAAGCAATGCTGCTACTCGATGGCGTACGTAAAAATCGAGAAAAAGTTTTATTTTGCAGATGAAAAACATGGAATTCAAAAAAACAATCGCTAGTTTGTCATCATTTCTTCTGCAATAGCCAGATCTTATGATAATGGTCAATTCCAAATATTTATGAATAATTTTATCAAACAAGGAGCTTCGGGCGAATAGAAATGTGTAATCGATCCTCCATGTAAGTTGGTATAGCCATGGTTGAACTAGTAGAAGGTTGACCCACGAGAAGCATAGCTTTGCGGATTCAGTTTATTGTTCCTGGTTGTGCTAGGATAGGAGGTGATTGTGCTAGGATAGGAGTTCACGAAAACTTCGCAAATAAGTAAGGTATAGGGCAGAGACTGTAGGTCGTTTAGGGTAAAATTAGCGTTGCGGGTTGAGATTTGCTGGTATAAAGCAGGAAGGCGGACTGCGGGAGTCAGTTGAGGCCAGCGTTGCCAGATGGTATATTCCTATACCAGATTTCACAAATCTGGTATTTTCAGAAGGTGTCTGGTATGAATATTTTGGTTCCGGTATAAATTTGCCTAAATCTGGTATTTTTCTAATATTTTCTGACTCACTGCAAATTTACTGCAGTAAGTTCCACCTTTGAAGTTTAAACTTCCTCCAGGGTAGGCGTGGATTATATAGATTACCTTCAGAGCGGTGCGATTAGAAGTTTCCCGCCATTTTTGGAACCGGAAGTTTAGCGCTAAATGAAATAACCCCAATCTAATTGTTAACATTTAACAAAAGTGCTTAGTGCAATATAAGCACGAGAGTGATGATACTTGATTGATCACTGATCAGTGATGATTTGGCCTAGGACAAGTAAAAATGTCGAACCGATCTCAGCGACACAAGCTTAACCATTTTTGTTTGCTAGTTTTCAATTCTAGAGTGCCACTTATTGGAGAGCCACTAGAATTCTGGGGTGCCATTTAATATTTTACTGATCTTGAAAATCATCATCCAGTCATAGAACTGGCTGCCTACTGCATCACTTGTCTTCTTTGACCTGTCTTCAATGCATTCCTGGAGCGAGTGTTTTCACAAGTCACCTATGTGAAAAACAAGAAACGAAATAAAATTTCAACTACGATACTGGAGTCCCTTATTCGGATCAAAAGCTATCTGCTCAAACGCAAGAAGTGAGCAAACCCGAAATATTAGATAAATGCAATATGCAAACAAGTACGCAAATAAGCAAAAGGAAGATGAACTGTTTCCGTGGCTTGCTCATGTTGAGCGAAGGGGAAGAAGTGTCACACTGTGATAAAAAAGGAAAAAGTTTAATTGTAGTCAAACACAGGAAAAGAATGGTGTCAGAATGTTCCAAGCAGAGGCAAATAACATAACATATATAGCGGTTTCAGCGTTTATTCTGCCGTCGGCCTGTCGCCGATTCTTAAAATAGCAGAATATTCACAGCTTGTTGCGGTCTCGAACGCGCAACTCACTGATTCAAATTCTGCTTTGATTAACCGCCCGGCCTCCTCGCCGATTCTGACCAGAAACTGGCGCACAGAGCTGGCATCGAACCCGCGCCTCTCTGCGTCAATCTTGATACTCTGGGGCCGTATTATCAAAACTTCGTAACTTCTTGTAATTCCGACAAAAAAAGTTACGTGTTACGTAAGTACACCCTAATTTTGGCATTATCAAAACATTCGTACGTAATACTTAGCTAAAAGCGTATTATCAAAACCATCTGGCCAACTGACCAATCAGAGTCTTTGGATTTGTTTACATTCTGTGAACTTCGATGGCGGGAATCGATGCCTTCGATGATATCGACTATCGAATGCTGTCTGTCGGTATTGAGTCGGTATTGCTCAGTGTTGGCCAAGAAAAAGCCGTTTTAAAATAGTTGTGAACTCTTTTTAATAAACAGCGTGAATTTAAGAAGAAATCAGTGTACGGAGCTAAAAATTATGGTTGCCAAAGATTATTATGAGAGATATAAAGTACCGGCTAGAAGGAATGAATGATGAGCGTTGGGCGCGAAAGATATACTTGTGGAACATGAGGGTGAGTAAATGGAAACGTAAGCGTCATGCACTAGTACGCATATGTGACTTGAATGAGATATGGGTCTACCCAGTACCAGTACCCAGTGCATAATAACAGAATAAGCGATGAATGGTTAATGATTGTAAAGGCTGTAACTGGAATAGAATGGGATGTCAAAGAATGGAAGAAATAAGTAGGTTGAAAAGAGAGTGAGAACATGTGATTTAAGACTGACATGACTGATAGTGAGAAGCGTTTTTTGAAGGGTGCATGGAGAAGGAGGGAGAGAAGGCTGGTGACTGGTGAGAATAGAGGCAGCTGGGTGGGAGGGTGTAAAGAAGAAAGCAAATAAAAAAGAAAAAAATTTTAATAGTAGTACAGTATAAAGTGAAACAAGTATTATCTAGTGTTTGGCAACTAACAATGTTATGATGCAAATGTAAAAAACTACTGTGCATTGTGCAATAAATTGGAAGTAGCCCAGCCAACAGGAAAACTTTTCTATTAAAATTATTTTCCCTTTCCTCTTTTGTCCCTGTCATTTTCACTTCATTAGTCTATTACTTACTCTTATTAGCATAATTATCTTACCCTTAAACTATCTCTGTGTTGTAAATTTTGTCCCAATATCTTGCATCCCATATGTGGCTCCCCTCTGGCCTCTTCCCCCTCCTTAAACCAAAATTAAATGAAATGAATGTGTGAAGCGTGGCAGCTAGCCAATATCAAGGCCGGACATCCCTGAAGATCATTTCAGTATCACGACGCCACAAATAAACTTAATAAAGTTAATTTCTCTACTGTGTTATGTTTTAGGCCAGTCTTTATTCAATAATGGAACAACCAAATTCTAGTAAACGAAGACCAAATTTCAGCAATGAAGAAGTAAAGCAATGTGAGAGCAAGCAATGAAGCAATGTGAAGAAGTGAAGTGAGGAGTGAAGTGAGCAATAAAGAAGCAGGCAAGGAAAGGCAAGCGATATTGCTTGGCAAATTTGAAAATAATGTTACTGCAGAAATCAAAGCAGTGCAGTGGCAAGAAGTCACAGATAGTGTCAATACGGTATCTTTTGCAAAAAGATGTGTACCTGAGGTACGGAAGAAATTTTACGACCTCAGAACACACTTGAAAAAAAGTGGCAACTGATAACAAGCACAGTGGGAAAACTGGTTTACAAGTATATTTATACTTTAATAATGAATTGCTCATTTCATCAATAATATTGTTTGAACTTGCAACACTTGAATAGTTTCTAATATCTACCATCCATTCTAATGCTTTACACCACCTTTTACCTCATTAGTAGACATGATTTACTTGTCAGACAGGAGATTTATTTATGCCTATTTTAGATAGTGCAAGGTTGGATTCATATATGTTCACTGTCACTCCATAATTTCATATCAGAGGTATCAGTTTCACCCAGATGCTCATTATTACTTGCCCTATATCTTTATAAAATAACTGTTATTAGATTTTCCTACATAATACTACCATAGATCAAGTGAACTCTGCAGAAGCCACCTCGAGGTCTAAATTTTATTGTTTATGAAATTTGGCAGTTTTGACTTAAAACTGCCCAAGCTCATAAACAATTTAACAGCGCCTATGGCCATTGCCCAATTTTCTTTGGTTGCGTTGAGTAGAGTTGCTCATTTTCAACAATTTCTTTCAAAAAATCAATTGTATTGAATTTTTTATCAATATTTTCTTGAAAGTTCTCACTTCTTAGGTCTTATGATGGTGGAGGGCCTGCTATGAACCTGCAATATTCTGTTGCTGAAGAGGCCATGCTCTCTTTGCTGTCTAATACTGCTGTGTTTGGTGTGGGATTTCCGGAGAGTGCATGAAATGTTTCCAATGCAGGCAAGTCTATAATTTCATTTTACATTTGTGGTTTCAAGTTCTTTACATGTATTACCTCTTCTACTCATAACTGGCTTCAGATGAATCCTAGGTTTATGATTGCAGCTTGCCACTTGAAATAATATAACAAGAATATTTTTTTACCCAGTTTGAACATATTTCATTACAACATTGAAATTTAAAAAAATTGGTTGTAGTTAATTCATAATAATTGATGAATGAATTTTAAAATTTTTAAGCAAGACCTCCTTCTACTCTATCATTAAATAGCATTCTAAGTCAGCATGAAAAATCTAAAACAATTCTGAGCTCATTGAGTATCATATTCATTTTGAACTAAAAAAAACATCTTTTCTACATTATTTGTACAGTGGAAAAAAGTACTCTGATAATATTTAATGGAATTCCCAAAAAGATTTTAAAATGTGTTCTGTTCCAGTTGGAGAAGATGAACAGCCTGAGGAGGCTCAAGAAGTTTGCCTTGAGGTCATAGATTTGTTAGAAACCTCGCCTGCTGGAACTGTGACAACAGCTGAAGACGACTGCCATCTTCATGCTGCAGGTCCCTCAGGCATTCATGCCACTGCTCCTTATAGGGTTATTAATCCTACAAGAAATGCATCTCATGCTATCTTCCCCCATGGTACACCTCTGACGCCACAAACGGCCTCAGTTACCGCTATGCATGGCATGCACGCCACAAATGCCCCAGATACCGCTATGTTCAACTCAACTCCAACTGCAAGTGTGACCAAAAATGAATCTGGTAAAACGTGCACGCGATAAAGAAAAAGGCCAAGTGATGCTCCTAATCACACAATGGCAAATGAAATGCTATGTGTTCAAAGGGACATTTTAACTTCTATCAATGCCTTAGTGGCTAATACCCGACGTATTGCGTCTCGTACTGAAACATTGGCATCAGCCCTTTCAGTTATAACAGTAAATAGGGTGCGCCAGAGAAACTTACTTATATGAAAGGTCAATAAAAACAAAAGTACTGCAAGGATTGTTTTAAATTTTTTTATTCGAGAATACAATTTCCCAATTTTTTATACAGTTTGAAAATTACATCGGATAAATGGCAACCCACATTGCGTATACACTGATGAAGTCGATTTTTTTACATTCGTATACACTCTTTGCAGCATATCAACCGGTATGTTAGCAATGGTGTCGCGAATGTTGTTTTTGAGGTGTGTTATGGTCCGTGGTCGATCGACATAAACCAGAGATTTCAAATATCTCCATAAAGAGAAATCGCATGGATTAAAATCTAGATAGCGTGGCGGCCATTGGAGATCGCCTCCTCTGAGAGAGATGAGGCGGTCGGGGGAATGTTGTCGCAACAAATTCATCGCGTCTCGCGCTGTGTGTGCTGTGGCTCCATTTTCCTGAAACCACACGTTCCTAACGTTCATTTCTTAATTCGAGACTTGGAAGAAAAATTCCTCGATCATGTTGCGTAACGAGCTCCATTAACGGTAACTGCGCGTTCGTTTTCTTCAGAAAAAGGACCAATTATTCCCATTACCGACATCGCACACCAGACAGTAACTCGCTCACAGTTAAGTGGCTTCCGGTGAAGCTCACATGGATTAACACCACACCAATAACGCATATTTTGCTTGTTGACGCACCCGGAAATGTGGAAGTGAGCCTCGCCACTGAAAAAAGCGACCGCGTCTTCAGGCAGGTTGTCAACGAGCATTTCACCTGCATTTTGACGGGCAACAGAATTGCGTTCAGTTTATTTTTGCACAACAGCAAATTTATTTAAGAAACAAACTTGGGAACTTTCCCCTTCAGATGCGCTCTCTCTCGCCCCTCTACCCGCAAAACTCGACGCACAGGAATTTTTTCAAATAAGTAAGTTTCTCTGGCGCACCCTGTACAACGAAGATTGCAAATGCTTTTGTAGATACTACAGGCAACCTTTAAAATCAATAAATTGTCATAATTCTTATTATTTTCAAGAATTCATTAATATTAAAATATGTATTTAAATCATTTTTTCAAGATACTAGAATTCTGTGTCAGAGCATGATTTGTAACAAAGTACCTGCGAGATTATTACCTTACATTCAAATAAAATTTTCATGATGGATTCCAATGAAAAGCGATGTGTCTCAGATTGATGAATTGAACATCATGCAAGTTTACTTATTGAAATTTTTGGTTATTTCCCTGATAACTTTGGGCATCATAAATTTTTACTATGCTGATGTTTACTGCCTTTGTTTTTTTAAAAGAATCAAAGTCAATTTTGAAGAAATAATATTTGAAAATAGGTTTGCTGATGTGTTTAGAGGATGTTATTTTTTAATCAGAAAAAATATTGTTTGCATCCCTAGTACTAACCTGAAATATATATAAATTGTGTTAATTTCACCTCTTTCAGTCATGGACTACCTCAACTGGATTTTCAAGCTACCTATATTTAGATAATTTTTATCCTTAAGCTATAATTATGTGCAACATCGTGTATCAAAACAGAGACTAAGTTATTTTATTTTCACTAGCCCATTTTCTGCATATGGAATACTCTCACTGCCTTTTTGGATTTAAAAGAATATGCTATCTGTTAATTTGCACCATTTTGTGCAAAAGAGGAACTATTAATTATTTTTACTAATTTATAATTCTAAGGGTTTCTATTAGGATTCTCACTGCCATGTTGGAATTAAGAACGTATGCTATTTATTAAGTTTGCACTAGTATCAATTGCGACAGAACGTGTCAAAGAGGAAGTATAAGTAAAATATGTATAAGTAAATTTATTTTTTACTAAGTTAGGACTCGCACTACCTTGTTGCTGTATTACACTAGTACTTACATAGCAATTGAGAATAATTTAATGCCTTCATATTTGTCCCTGAAATGAGACACTGCTGTTGCTAACCTTAACATTTGCTTAACTTGCTAGACAGTATATCACATATGATTCTACGATTTTGAATATAAATAGCTTTATCGTCGAATCTAATCAATCTAATCCATTCGAAACTGACAATTTACTTTGCATTAGCTGTTATAAAACAGCAACAGATATCTTAGAATAGCTAATGCATACTAAATTTTTTTTTCAATGAAAATGAATGTTCAAGAATTATACTAAAATATTGATGCAATGTTCTTCTGCAACTAACTTGCATCATGTTGAAATGAAGATTTTTCATACCTAATGTAAGGCATGCAACAGAATTTGGTATAATAGTTAACAAAATTCATGGCTATAATCATTTTTCAATCCTAATTACAAATTATTCACTTTATCAGCATAAATCTTAATATATACAGAAGTGTTTACACCTGCATTAGTGAAAGGGCACTAACAAGCTTCATGGTATAGATAAAATGCAAAATAGCTATTAACCTTCCGTAGCAAAGAAATGGTAAATTCCAGTAGGTTTGCACGACAAGAACTGTTGGTTTAATGATCAAAAATAATTCTGAACAAGCGTCTGGCGAATTTGTCTGCCAAGACCTCTTCGTCCTTCGTCGTGATCTTGTTCTTCTACAGGCTCCATGTCGTCTCCTCTCTCTTCCTAATCATCAGGATTTTGTAGGTTCCTAAGAATACAGCGGTTGGGAAGTAACAAGCAGGCAGCAATAATCTTGGCACATTTTAAAGGCTCATATTGGAGGTTTCCACCTGTGGGGATAGGAAGAGCACATATTATTGAATGCTCAAAGCTAGTAGTATATATATGTATGTATCTATAAATCTGTCATAAGAAGACATGCAAAAATCCCCTCGCATTTTTTTTTAATTTTAGAATCAATTATGCCAAGCAGTGTTAATAACTGTCAAGTAGATACGGGGTTGGTGATTTTTTTTTCTAAAAACAAATTTAAAAAAACAATGATTTTTTATTTTTTCATAATTTTTTATGTATTTGATTTTTTCAGCTTTTTGTATTTTTGAGAGGTTATTTTTTATGTTGCAATTAGCCTACTAACAATAACAGTATATGAATCATAATGGATGGCTAAAAAGGACACTTATTGCCTTCAATAATGGCCAACAGGCCAAGATGGTGTTTACCACTTAGGGATTTTTGGGTACACAATTATTGATGAGTCTATTCATTAGCTTTGTTAAGTTTGTATGGAGCAAGGTAATGAGCTAAATATTGACCATTTAACTGGCTTCAATATACAAGAACACTTCAGGAATGCAGATCTTCTAAACATTGAAGAGTCACAGAACAGAAGAGTCACAGAACAGGTTTGCTGATAGCACAGTGCACACTACCTACTATCAATAGATCTAATATTTTTATGTCCTATAAATCTACCAGACTCTTCCCTCTATACACACCGACTAGTAGTGACTGAGTGACTGACTGCACTGTTCCCATTTAATTCAGACCAATAAACCAATACTAAACAAACTGAATGATAACTAAACAAACCTCAAACGACTTGAAACGAGACTTAAATTATGAGAAAAGCTAACACTGTTCGAAATAAACATGTGCACAATTCGAATTCACACTGCCATACACTGTTCACATACCATAAACATGTTCACAGTTCAAACACTGCACTGCCATACACTGCATTTAATTATTTTATATATAGTCTTATAATTGCAATTGTTTTGTTTCTAGTATTAAATTCATATACTTAAAGATTGAAATTAAATATTTTAATTAGAATACTCGTATTAGGGTGAAAATCTTTCTAATTGCCTAAAAGGTCAATACAATCTCAACCTCTCAATATACAGGGTGGGGCTGAACCGATTGAGCAGTTTTGAGGTAAAATAAAAGAGTAATGGAGGTACATAAAGAAGAAAGTTTATTTTCCTAGAGGTTAGCCTAATATACCATTTAGAATACTTATGTTTTGGAAACGATTTCTGGGAGATGGTGTCTGTTAGCTGCAAAACTCTGTTGGAGTGGTTCTCAGAGGGGGGAGTAACCATGACAATGAATTCTGATCGCTATGCTGCAATGTTGCAAAATTTCTTGCAGCCTAGGATGGAAAACATTGTTGAAAATGAAGCATTGGGAGACGTGTGGTTCCAGCAGGATGGGGCTACAGCTCGCACAGCCCGAATGTCACTCAATGTTTGAAACGCATGTTTCCCGGTCGTCTGGCATCTCTGAGGGGTGATTTACAGTGGCCTGCAAGGTCACCTGCTTTGAGCAGTTGTGATTTCTTTCTTTGGGGACATCTAAAAGAAAGGGTGTTCACAGCTAAAAGGGTGACCTTGGGTGTTCAAAGCTAAGGGAACTAAAAAAAGGGTGACCAAAGCTAAAGAGTGACCAAAGGGTGTTCTCAGCTAAGGGAACGGATTATTGTAGCAGAGGTTATGGCCATGCCGCGCCATATGTGTGATTGTGCTGTAGGAAACTTCCGAGCACGACTCCAAAAGTGTGAAGCAGCTAACAAACGCCATCTTCCTGATATTGTTTTCAAAACATATGTATTTTAAATGGTATGTTATGCTAATCTCGAGGAAAATAAACTTTCTTCTTTATGTACCTCCATTACTCTTTTATTTTGCCTCAAAACTGCTCAATCGGTTCTGTCCCACCCTGTATGAGCTAGCTAACACATTTAAATTGTATATTGTAATCAATATATAACAAATAGTTAAAGACTACTGATAGCCTTATAAGAATTAGCTAAGCTGCTAGCTATGTACAATGTATTGCAACACTTGATGACTCTGTACCAAAAACATTCAATTTATTGGAACCTAATACATGCTAAAAGCAACAAGTTTATATACCAATATGGCATTCATAGTACATTTATACTAAACCATGAATAACAATACCTCAAAATAAATTAAAGACTGCCACTCGATTTATTTATATATATAAAAATCAAAAAAATAGAAAAAATAAAAAAAAATCATGATTTTCTATACAAAAAATTAAATGATTTAATTACATGATTTAATCATTGTCAACCCGGAGTAGATATTAAACATTTCATAAATTATGTTATGATTTCCACCTGATTTATGTAGGCATCTGAATCTTGACTTCAGAACTCCAAAAGTTTGTTCAATGATTTCTCCACTTATTGTGTGGCATCTGTTGTATTCTCGCTCAGCTGGCAATGCGGGGTTTGCAAATGGTGTCATCAGGAATGGCTCCAGGGGATAACCACTATCTCCTGAAAGAAGATAATACAAATCATATTCAAACAGCACTTTATGCTATGCAACAACATGCATAGAATTCTATTATAATTAAATAACTCTTAATTAGTTTAAATTAGTGCATGAAATGTTTAAAATGGAAAAGTCCAAAACTAATTCCCCACGTTGAAATCTGGCTCGTATAGCGCACAGTTCCTCCAGATGTAAGCATCATGAGTGCTGCCAGGGTAGCTGACGTTAAAATTGAGAATCCTTCTATTAGCATCACAAACAACTTGAATGTTCATCGAATGAAACTTTTTCCTGTTAACAAATATGGCTTCATCATCCATAGGTGCTTTGATTGGTATGTGGGAACAATCGATTGCTCCGATGACACTTGGAAATCCGGCCAAGGTATGAAAATCCCTCATGCCCTGCTGGAGTTGAATGACACCAGCAGGCATTTTGATTTCATTTAAAAAATTTTCTGATGGGATATTTGTCACAGACGTGATAATATTGCTCATACTTGCTTGAGATAGTCCACTGGTGTCACAAAAAACGTTTTGAAACGATCCACTTGCCAAGAAGCGAAGGGTATAGCCAAAATTTGTGTGATGACAGGTATAGCATGGGATCTATTAGTTTTTCTCTGCAGCAGTGGTTCTAATTCCTGAACCATATTAATGATTTCGTGCCGTGAAAACCGGTATTTTATAATAAGTTCCTGATCACAAATATGTATCTAATCTAGTGGGTCCCTGTACTCTCTTTCTCTTCTTAATGCTTGCTGGTACTCGTATATATGCAACTAAAAGTTCCATGTTGCTAATTTTAAATCTGCAAACAATAAGGAAGGTTAATCAAAGAGTCATTAGCAATAACGTACAAACCTGCGCCACAAGTCCACAACAATAATGGCAGGCAATTGAAAACAATTTCTAAATATCAACCTGGTATAACTATGTGGCTTTAGGAGATCACTCTATAGGACTTTCAAATCCTCACAAAATGGTTGGGAACTACTGGGCTACTTAATTCAGTCACAGGCAAAGTTACCAACAGATATACCATATTTACAGCTAATAAAAGCTTTTCCCAAACTCCAAAATATATGGTTCTTACTTAATGAAAATTGAAACTGAGCTCTTCTTACATCCATTATTCTCTGTATGTAGATCCAAATGAATTGAGACAGTTTCTAATGCCACTAGACTTTCCATGATTTCTAAGTTGCCCGCTATAAATAAAAAATGTAAGAGAAATCATAACTTTTGTGAGATATTTTAAAAGCAATTTTTCCTCTTTGTAATAAATATATTCCTGATGCTACTAAGCAGATATTTCACTAAACTTGAAAAGTTGCCACTTATCGCTTATAACCATGGGCATGTAATACCTGTCAGCTACACTACGTAAGGTTTGATTAACACATAATAACTGCAAATTTGTACTGTTCATGCCAGAAAGTTGAGGTTAGTTTCGATCAGATGGTTTTCATTGAAGGTCGGCAACATAATAGTTGTAGACTAACCCTATCCAATCAAAAGAATTCGATATTAGAATATTTATGGTGAAAGAAGGAAGAAGAAAGAAATCTGTGTAACTGTATGGAGCTAAAAAATGGTTGGCTGGTCAACCTCCATGAATCAAAAAGGCATGAAGATATTGTTCTTGAAAACGCAAACGAGTGGAGGTGGAAAGAAACGCACGACAACGAATTAAAGTTAATTATATTGATCGTGATAGTTTCGAGCTGCGTCGCCTCAATCGCACCCCGAAGCAGCGGCAAACTTCTCGAGAACGTCGAGAGTGTTGGAGCGCCGCCGCTGCACCGCACGCGGTTAACAAAAAGTGAATGCCTGCAATTAATGAATATAGATTTTAGAATATTGGGATTGATCTTAGTTAACTGAAGAATAATGCCAGGGGCAGGAACATAGTTCTGGAAGCTATATATATAAATTAATCATTTGTGGGATATAACACAAGACATTCACTTTTATAGTTCACGAGCGGGACAAGCATTAGTGATCACAATGTGTGGGTTGACTAAATGAACTGAAAGTAGAGGGCCGACCGGCATGTCACTCCAAATCCGTGCACTGCGACCCACCTCTACCGCAGTAGGCTTGCATCGAGTTCCAGAGACGACGCAGACTGCAGCAGTCAACGTAGTCGGCCTCCTGCGCGCCGTCTGGTGCCAGCGGCTCCATTGAGTGCCACCTCACTGACGGAGTTGACCGATGAAGGACTAGCCGCTCTCCATCCTTACGCGAAGATCCAAATACACAGATACAAAGCGATCCGTACACGCGTTGCAGTAGTGTGTAGAGGAGGTTGTCATGCGGTGATAGTTGGTGATGAACTGTGTCGGCTGAGTCGGCTGGCAGGGCTGAAATCTCGAGGTTGTGGGTTAACCTCTGTATGGCGAAATTAGGTGGACACAGGTAAGCACGTCAATGGAGACAATACCGTCTAAAATTAATTGCTGTTGCAGTAAAATTCGGGGTCCCCCCGGTTTTACCCGCGCCACTACGCGTATTGATACTTGTATCTTCCAACTTTATACTCACAACCCAGGAAATCGCGGAATGGGGGGTAAAATGTTACTTTTTCGGTCATAACTCGGCAACGCCTGCTCCGATTTGGTTCAAACTTTTTCTAATCCCCTCCCTAATAAATTCTAAAGCTATTTATGTAGGTTTCGAGTCGCAAAAAAAA
>NW_025943387.1:0-2496 GCF_000764305.2 Hyalella azteca | reverse complement strand
GTACCTGACGCTGTGATTGCGTTGTTTGACGCAGTATGACGCTGAGTCAATGTTGACGTTGCTTATGGGAAGCAAATGTTTTTTGTGGTAGACATCGTGGGATGCAAGATGCATTAGGATATTGATACTGATATTAATATTAAGATATAGGGGGTGCTAGGAACTTGTGGTTCAAGTTTAGACATGGGGAACATTGTGATCACTCATTGCTTCAAATAAAATGAAATGAATGATAACAGTTTTCAACAATTGTTTCAGTAAATGATCATAAAACTCTAGGATATGAATATCAACATTTGCTTAGAAAATATAACGTAAAAGGAAAACAAAATCAGTTTCTGGCATTAACTCAATTGAATTTTTATTCCAATAGCACTGTTTAGCACGATCACATATTTTGATCGTGCAAATGTTTCACGATCAAATAGTGGAGCCATCACAAGTAGAGCCATCATTCTATGCGTGTATAATCCCCGCTGTCGGATTATTGACAAAATTCTATCACAAGTCAAGGTGTTGCTACTTGCTTGTAAATCAATAGTTTCCTATCGCTTCATCAGACACTCTAAACTTGAACTCCACTTACGACATCTCCGAGCAGGCGTACAGTTACGTTACGTATCTTCCCGTGCAAATGTTTTGATAATACCACCTCTAGCCCTTTACGCCCTGGCGTGACGAATTCGTCACACCAGGGACTAGCTACCTTTTCCAACAATTTCACGTTTTCTGTCATTTTGTCGAAAAATTCACGTGAATAAAAAAAGTCTTAGATTTATTTTTTACATATGTGTACCAAGTTTCAAAGTTATCTGTCAGTAAATAACCGAAATATAATTTCCAATTTCCAATGGCAATGTCCAATTTCTTATGGAAATTCTATTTCGGTTATTTACTAACAGATAACTTTGAAACTTGGTACACATATGTAAAANNNCAGGCTAAACATGCGTTATTGGTGTGGTGTAAATCCACGTGAGTTTCACCAGAAGCCACTTAACTGTGAGCGAGTTACTGTCTGGTGTGCGACGTCGGTAATGGGAATAATTGGTCCTTATTTTTTTAAGAAAACGAACGCGCAGTTACCGTTAATGGAGCTCGTTACAGGAACATGATCGAGGAACTTTTTCTTCCAAGACTCGAAGAAATGAACTTTAGGAACGTGTGGTTTCAGCAAGATGGAGCCACAGCACACACAGCACGAGACTCGATGAATTTGTTGCGACAACATTTCCCCGACCGCCTCATCTCTCTCAGAGGCGATCTCCAATGGCCGCCACGCTCTCCAGGTTTGACTACATGCGATTTCTTTTTATGGGGATATTTGAAATTTCTGGTTTATGTCGATCGACCACGGACTATAGCACACCTCAAGAACAACATTCGCGAAGTCATTGCCAAAATACCGATTGATATGCTACATAGAGTGGAAACCATTATGAAATAAGCGACTTCATTAGTTTATGCGCAATGGATGCCGTCATTTATGAGATTTAATTTTCAAAACTGTATGAAAAAAAATTTGGGATACTGTTTTCTCGAACAAAAAAAAATTTAAAACAATATCTGAAGTACTTTTGTTTTTATTGACCTTTCAAATAAGTTAGTTTCTGTGGCGCACCCGTACTTTGAGTGCCTATTGCGATGCGGGCGGGACTTTGTCGGGCTGTACTGAACATTCACACTTATTGTCACGGCAAACCTATCTCCTCCTAGAGTTTTGAAGCTACAGCGATGAGACATATACTATTCGATTCGTAAAGACCATACCTGTCGAGTAACGACGCCCTTTTTTATATTTGTGTATAGTTTTTATTCAAAATGGGGGGAAAGGAGAAAATTTGAAGAAAATAAGATGAAAACGGAAAAATGCGTGTAAAAAAACTAAGGCAAAAATAAAAAATCGGGTTTCGTTACTCGATTGGTATGTTCTTTACGCCTCGAATGATATGCGTCTCAATGTAGTAGCTTGACTACCCTAGGAGGAGAGAGATATCTACATTACCCCCTTTTTTTGTCCGTTTTCTACGAATTTAACGTTTTCTATGAATTTTTGCGGAAAAAAAAATCATACGAAAAAAATAATCTTGTATTTTGATTTTACATATATGTGTGAAGTTTCAGAAAGATCCGTTAGTAAATGTGGACGTTTTTCTGGAGGGTATACCCCACACCTTAAGAGTTAAAATTATGGCCGACGGCTGAGCATTTCCTCATGCCTGGTGTGCGAAGATTCATTTGATATTAGCAATTCCCAGGGAACAGAATACAAATGTATCACAGTTTATCACCAAAATTTTTTTCTTCGATGAGGGAAGTTTCTTCCGAAATGCATTGACTGAAACACTTGATACAGAGTGGGCTGTACGGGTGAGTCGCTTCTGTCATGGCAATGCCCCTGATCTTGGCCGGCCATTGTGGAATGTCAGGAAGATTATGTACTGCCAACCACTGAACGCCATTAGTTATGTACTGCCAACCACTGCACGCCATTAG
>NW_025943386.1:0-400 GCF_000764305.2 Hyalella azteca | reverse complement strand
GGCAACAATAAAATTTGTCTCTACTGTAAGTTCAGCACGTGTTAATATACAGTCTGACCGCTTTGACATGACCACAACTATGCGCGATCTTCAACCATAGTGACAAACCAGAGATTTTTTAGAATCAGTTCATTTTTAATTTCCTCATTTACTCAAGATTTAAACCAATTTCTTATATATGATAATGCTTGTATCCATGATACTTTGCTTGTCTCCTCATAGGACTCAAAAATGAACTTGAGGGAGAGTCTAAAAAACTTTCTGCTTTGCCACTATGTCTTCAACAAACGTTTTGCTCATTTGTTTACATTACAATGTTCATGTTTTTTCTGCAAAATATTTTTGGCGGAAACGGTAAAGCAATGCGGATTGCGGAAGTTGAAAATTTTATGAAATGACA
>NW_025943385.1:0-936 GCF_000764305.2 Hyalella azteca | reverse complement strand
CAAAACTCTACGGAGTTTGTTTCGAACATTTGAGTTACCAATATCATTCCGGAACATGTAGTAAAATAATCATTACTTAAGCTCCTTGTGGGGATCAAATTAAAAAAATCACGTAATCTATTACGAGACTATAGTCAAAGAAATATCAACATAGAATACGACAAAACACGAAACATGTCATTACAGAAAATAAAAATGAAATTTACATTAAGAGTCCACATCTCGATTTGGTCATCTCGCAACTAATTTTCAGAGAAACATTAAGTATTTGGAGGAAACGCCAATTCAAGTCGCAAATTAAATAAATAAAGTTAAAACTTTGCAGTATATGTTTGCTTGCTAGTTGATTAATTATGTCTGCTGTCTTACGATCTAAAATTTTGAGAATTTCTAAGGTGGATGATAATAATAATAGTCAAAATCATCGCCGGTTTTCGCTAATCGTTCAGCCATTGAAGACTATTTAATCTAGTCGAATTACAGTTGGGACGAACGTGTGGCAGCTGGAAGATGACAGATTGAATTGAACAATCGTAAGGATCGAAATGAGTTTTATTACAGTCCGGGGTCCAAATATTGCAAACTTCAACTGTGAAGTATCAGTGCGCGTTAAGATTTGGTTGCCTGAATATTTAGGTAAGGGCTGCTCCGTAAAATCAACATTACTTTAATTATGCATAATCTATTAAATTCTGGTTCATAGCGTTTGATTGTGATGTCTTTGAAAATTTAGGATCTCTTCAAATTCATGTCTCTTCTGCACACAGATTTCAACTGAATTTTGATGGAAATGAACATAATTCCTTTTGCAATATTACATGCGAAGAAAGAAGACAATCGGTTATTCACACCAGCATTATCCTACCACTAAGCCCGAATATTTGTAAATATATAACACGCCAGAGGTTCAGAGTTGTGTGAGAAAGAATAAATCTC
>NW_025943384.1:0-14882 GCF_000764305.2 Hyalella azteca | reverse complement strand
TTTCATGTGTGATTCTTTGGCAGTAGTTAGAGCCTTGTTCCTTATCTTGAGTTTCAGAATTTTTTCTAGGTCAAGCACTGTTTAAATTTCTGTATGCCGACCTATTCTTTATTTTTACAGCTTTTTAACATGTAGCCAATTATGACTATTTAAATTTTGTACTAACAATGTTGATGATTCTTAACATGTACTATTTAATTTTGAACTCTCATTTGATTCTTAGAATTGTTCGTGTTGAGTTTCGACATGTGGCCTATCTACATCTTAATGCCGACCCGCGTAGACTGTCAGTTGAAGATCAATTTCCAGAAGCTTGTTTCTTTTATTTGTAGAAGACAAATAAAAGATTGTAGATTATACATTGTATAATCTACAAATATTGTAGATTATTCGAATATTGTAGAGTATATACAAATATTGTATATACAAATATTTTGTTTGTACAAATATTGTAGATTATAAGATTTGTAGAAGACAAAATAATTTTAAAAATTTTCTTAATATTGAAATTTTTTCTGTGAGTGTGTTTCTGTGAGTGATGTGTTTCTGTCTGTGATGTGTGAGTGATGTTATGTTTCTGTGTTTCTGTGAGTGATGTTATGTTGTTTCTACGTATGTTCCTAATGATATCTATGCATTGGGCTCGCATATTTGCTATTTATTTTGCTCATCCAGTCACTCAAAGTTATCTGTTCATTGCTTGTTAAGAGAATTTCTTTCTGAGAGAAAACTTGACTTAGTATATCGAATTTCCCTTAAATATTATTCGGTAATTACATTAGGATATTTGAATGCCACAAATATTGCTACGCCATGGAGGGCACCTGTCGCTCCAGCCAAGTTGGCTATTATAAATTATTATCATAGAGAAAAAACTTACGGTACCGTTCGGTTACTCACAGTAACTTTAGCTTTCACTACTTTAGATATGAAAAGTATTAGCATTTGTCAGATATACCAATAAACAAAGGGGTATATAACAATATTCTTATCCGCCGAGTGCCGTAAATAAAAGGATAGACTTCGTTGCACTAATCACTTTCCATTAGTTATTGTGAAAATTTTTGCCATTTTGTATGTCAATGAATAAGCCAAATTTAAATATCAGATTTTAGCCATCGTCCAACATATGAAAAGACATTGTTAAAAACTGGGACATATTTGCGTTGTGGTGTGCTTCTCTTTGAAGCTTATACTTCGTTTATATTCCTTCGCATTTATTGAATTATTTTTATTGCCTATTACTAAAGTGTTTTAGAAAGATTAATCTAAACTTGTCTAGCTCCTTATTTTAGAATAAGTCGAATTTGTGAATTTTTCTTATATTTTCCTAATTGTTTAGCTTATTACAATTTTTTATCTTATCTCGATATAATTCTTGAAAAAGGTGGAGTATAAACGCTTCTAAAATTGGTTGCACCTCAACAAGATGGACGTTTTCTCTTGGCTATGTTTAAAAAGAGCGTCATACAAAGTGTACGAGTGCCGGCAGCCCGTATGCTAATGTATAAATTGAACATAGTTAATGAATTAGCACGCATTATTCAGTGCTATGCGTGGCGGCAGTCTCGCTCACGCGGCCGATACAAGGAAGCACACACGGCATCTCGGTGGCGCGATCAGATCTCGTCAGAAAACCAAAACATCTTTTATTTTCTTGGTAGATCTTCTATTACGCGTTACTCGATGAGCTTTCAAGCGGCAAAATTTCTCTCTTAATGAAGACAGAGCTGCAACAATTTGTACTTGCTTTCAAAGCCTTGACACCACACGTGTAATAATCCAGTGATTATGATGCCCGTCAGTTCATCGTATAGTTGCCCCTGAGATTCAAGTGCTCCTAATTCGAGTGAAATGCATTTACTCGTTTAACTTCATTTAGACCGCGTAGGCTTGAAGCTTCTCACTTGAAATGAATAGCAAAGTTTAGACGGACCATTTTACATTGTGTATTGCTGTGGCTTATTTTGCATGTCCATGCAGACGTCTATTTCTTTAGTTTGTTAGTCCGGCGTGGATGTGCTTATATTTTCTACAATTTGTTATATCTGGTTAATATTCAGTGACATATCTCCCTCGTAGGCGCCTAACATTTAAATAAATGTTCTGACAGGAATCATATGGTGGTTTCTAATTTCAACTGCCAAAGATCATAAAAAATGAAAAAACTTCATCGAGCGACTCGGTCGTGACGTTGCCGTGAGTCCCGTCAGGCCTGTACTGCTAATCTTAACAATATTTTATGTAGACTTTTGACCTGGATACATTTTGTCTTGCATTTGTACATGTCTTTCTGTTAGTGCTCTCCAAAGATGATATATCAATTTTTATTTTATGAATTATGTAGCATGAATGAAAGTTGAAGGTGAAGGTGGTGGTCGTGGAGTCTCATGACCAGCACGCAACCATTCAACGTCTGCCACGCGTTGTATATATATATAACTACATTTGTGAATATATTGTTATCAAGTCGGCATGTCTCATTCTAGCTTCTAAATGTCTGTTATACTTCAATAAAATGACATACATTTTTATATAAAAGAAACCAACGAGTGTTTCGTCCAAGTTATGTGCCTTCGTAGGCACAATTATGTGTAGAATAGGCCTGTCGCCGATTCTGATACTTTTCTTGACTTGACTGGCCTTTTGATCAAATATTTTCAACGGATGATTGACTGTGTCTTTAATGTCAGCCCTCACGCGCGCGATCCTGCGTTTCAATCTCTTAGCACCTCCAGAGCTGGGCAGCGCTACTTTGAAATGTAGCGGCCGCCACCGCTACCGCTACATGCTCTAAATGTAGCGGGCGCTACCGCTACCGCTACACCCACTAGAGTGTAGCGAGCGCTACCGCTACCGCTACAGTAAAATGTAGCGCCGCTACATTAGCGCTAAAACGGCCAAAATTATTGGAAATCTCTAAATATTTATTCTTCTGCTATTGGGATTTACTCATAAACATTTTGTGATAATAAAACATTTTCAAAACATATCAATGCAACTTTATTGCAATTAACCTAACCGAACTAGTACAGGTTAGATACGGTAAATAAAAGTTACAATTATTTTTATGTTTTACCTTCCCTACCTGGATGTCTACTTTAATCTACCAATCTAAAAAATTATCCACATATACATATAAGAAATCAGTCTTTTATTTGTATATATATGTGGATTATTTTTGAGATTGGTAGATTAAAGTAGACATCCATGTAGGGAAGATGAAACATAAAAATAACTGTGTAAAAAAACTAAGAAAACTGAAAAATAAAAAATACCTGTAAGTGGTAACTGGTAACAACTTAACAAGTAACAACTAACATATTGACACTAGTAACAGGCTGAGGTTGACAACATTACACCGAAATGAGGAGTCTCGTTTGAACTGTGATAGTGAGTGTTTGTTCGTTAACATAGCTCCTGCTTTGAAACTGGTGTTTACGAAAATCCAGATTTTCATTTAAATTAGATTGTGAAATCACCTCACTTGAAAACCTAGTTTATCTAACCTTGTGTGGTTGGAAAGTGAATAACATGAAAGAAGGTAAGGCGAGTGCCGCGGACTTGATTGATCCTGGTGCTGACTCAACAATAGAAAATATAGAAAATCTCACCACAACACAGCTAGAGCACTTCCTGGAAACAGAACCTAGTCGTACTAGTGTTACGATGGAAAATGACGTGCCAGGAAACTCTCATGAAGCTATGGTATATGCAAGTGTTCCGGTAGGCCACAAGAGGAGGGGGTCTTTTTTTGGAGGAGCCACAACATGTGAGAAGCAAGGAGAACGCACCGCAACGGAACTTAGGCCACTCTGAACAAGAAAACCAGTTAACCCCTCTCTCATCTCTGGTCATGCCTGATCCTCTTCCAGTTTCTGAACTTCGTAGTGACAAATCATAACCCTGACAGCCGTGTGATATTGGTCCGCCCAGTTTCTGCAGAAGACCGCAAGATCCTGACATCTCCTGCCAAACTCTGTAAGATATGTACTTGAAACTTCAAAGTTCACCCTACAATAAGACAGGCATATTCGATGTTCGGGTAAATATGGAACGACAACTTCTTGCTATTGAACTTGAAACAATGGATAAAGATCATATAAATTTCTTCCTCAATTTGAAAAAATAGGAACCTGGAATGTGACATATGCACTACCATCACAAGGCAAATATCAATATGGTGTAGTTTCCCCAATTGACCCAGATGTAGAAATAGAACGGTGTATCTATACCGTCACGTGTATCTATGCATTAACGGAGCGAACTAAAATAATTCTGATGACAGCAGGAGTGTACAGTAAATAAATAGCTTCGTTGTCAATAAATTCTAGATCAGTCGCAATTTGAAAAATTTATGTGTGGAGGAAACCTGCTAAGGCTGAGCGTTTAGTGAACCAATTAAAGTCAAAGTGGACAAAAAAATGTATCGATGCTGGCAAGAACCTAATTTCAACATATATATCCATTTTTAATTTGGTCCCGACCGATTACGATTTAATTACCTTATTCGTGGTTGAAAATGTCACCAGTTACAATCCGCAATTATTTAAATTAAATTCGAAATCAAATAGTAAATTCGTATGCAAATATTAAATTTTATTTCGACGAGGTCAACGTTCCACATGTCATCTAATCTGAACTGAAAGTTTAAGGCCAACTTCATCTTTCTAGCACCCTCCAGGCAGCACAGCTAACCAGTTTAAATCGTCATCATCTACGAGTGCTATCGACGCTACGAGCCACCAAGCATATTTACGGTTGCGAACTTCGAGGTAACGGAGCCGGCGGTGTATAATAGATCCCGTCTCCTTCAAATATTAAGCACCTTAGCCCTAGGTGTAAGCAATAGTCTCCAAAAACTTACGTTGTATTCGAATGGTTTTAAGACAGTGAAGATTCGGAAACTTCTAATCATATTATCTGGCGATTAGACCCGTTTCATCAGGAGTATTTCAATGGTAGCTATCACTAAAATATCTCAGAATTATTAAGGAAAAATAGTTCGCATCATGAAGCATATTTAGCTATATAATGAACTATTGCTTGTATCGTTCCGTTGCGAATTTCTTCCATTGAGTTGCCATCGGGAACATTTTGATCCGGTATCTACTACAGGCAATGTTGCTCTGTAAAAAAACAGCCATCCCGTATCTACTTCATCCCGTNTATTGTTGAACTACGAGATATCCTAGGGGCCGTAGTTTGGAGACCTCTGGCCTAGAGTGTAAATGATTATTCTTCGTAATTCGCACCCTGAACATATCTCGAACTGTAACTAGCGAATAATGGACTGTCGCAAGTCAGAAGGTATGAATGAACATTTTTATGAACACTTTATTGCCTCTATTTGAAGTGTAAACTGCTGTCTTCCTCTTCGGCACCGCTTGTCAGCTGCAATAACATAATTTGTGACGCCCCTGCAGCTAGCGACAGGATGACGCGTCCTAGTTTGGAGAGGGTCCCATTAATGCAAATGGTCTCCCTGGATGCATGCCGGTCAATTTTTTCTGACCCAGCTAGGTCCACCAAACGAAGTAGGCCAGTCTGATGGCCAAAAATTAATGACAATAAGTAACTATGGTGAGAAAACAAAACGTAGGGTTTAGTCACTCCGTTGCTACAAAACAATTGCATAATTTAAAATTAATTAAGTCTTTTGTATACCTTTCAATATATGAAAACGCCCGAAACATATAAATCTAATAACTTTATTTTTACCTTTACCTTTTTTACCTTTACCCAATAACCTTTTTTACCTTTTCTAGTGTATTCTCCTTGATTTTGATCATGATTGTGAAGACGGTGTGTGAACGGGTTGAATTGACATTGAGGAGAGTAGTAGTTGCCCTTCTCTTTTCGCTGCCTCGCTCAATCAACCTGAGCACTTCATTCATGGATCCTGAATGAAGTGACAAGAAGAGCTTGACAATCCTGAGTCAGATGGTGCCAGGACCAAGGCAGTTACCTGGTGCCGAGCGGCGGCGTCCAGCTGCCGTTCAAGCTCAGTAACCCGTTGCTGAAGCAGCACCATTTCTGCCTTGTAGACCTCTGCAACGTCACNGTGCCCCAGCACCACATCACCCGTGCCCCAGCACCACATCACCCGTGCCCCAGCACCACATCACCCATCACTACTCCTAGTGAACCACCCTAAGCATGGCCAGGTATTTAGATAAGGAGCTTGACAATCCTGAGTCAGATGGTGCCAGGACCAAGGCAGTTACCTGGTGCCGAGCGGCAGCGCCCAGCTGCCGTTCAAGCTCGGCAACCTTTTGTTGAAGCAGCACAATTTCGGCCTCGTAGACCTCTGCAACTGCACAGTTAAAATCACTATTAAGAACACTGCTGCTGCAGTACCTCTTTTCACCACCTTCGCCACCTCTTTTCACGCATCAAATCAACAATGTTCGCAAATGTGTTAAGGTTTTGGACATACAACTTAGCAGCCAACATTTCGAAGCCACTTGTAGCAATGACATACAGTAATTTAAGCTTGAAGGAATAGGTATGCGGTGAGCAGGAGAGGATGCTACCCGAGTTTGCATGATTCTTAAGTCATTGCTAACCTACCGGCAGGAAGATGACACCAGAGTGTGTGGTGAGCCGTGCCTAGAGCGAACTGAATTCTCATGTACACAAGATTGGTCCTGAAAAACAGGCTCCTCCTTGACTGTGGAAGCTGAAAACCTTCGCTGGCAGCTCAGATCGAGGTATTCACGAAAAAAGATAACCGTTACTACAACCTCAACTAATAATATGCCCAAGTCAGTAGAAAGATACTAACCCAGTTGAGTGGCGCTATGCTGGGCCTGGCACTGCTCCTCCTCCTCGGAGCTCCTCCTCAACTCCTGTGGACTATATTTGGGATCGCAATTCCTTTCCGTTTAGTTTTGTTGTGATCGCTCTGCTTCGTCAACTCGTGTCGTCCCACAGTGGAATTATCTTCTTGCCACTTCTAATTCCCCGTTAAGACGAGGATTAATCAGATAAGGCAGGATCAGGGGGCAAGTTTGCCTAATCAGGCAGATTAGGCAAACTTGCAAATATCCTTCGTTGTAACCTAATATGATGTTTTTAAATTACCTGGTCTATGGCTAATGTATGGATGTGCTCCGCGGTGTCTTCAATGAGCATCCGTTGCATTTTATTCTTGTTACCTCTGACGAGTTACTTCCCAGGCAAGGCAACCAATTCGAACTCTGACGTGCACACGTATTACCAGCAAGAATCCTACGCTCAAAAGAAGCAAACGAGGCGAGACTCGTCATTCCCATCGAAGCTCTGCGCAGCGTCCATGCACCGTTTCACTTGGCGTTAATCTTGTCAATCTACTTCCATTCTTCAGAGTACAGAGTCCGTCTCTGTGTAGAAAGCTGCCCTCCGTCTTCCTGCCCTGCGAAATTTTCCGTCTGATGCGTTACGTCTACCGTATTGTCTCGCAGCATGTAACATTCCACAGGCGTATAATATTTTGACCATTCTATTGTTGAACTACGAGATATCCTAGGGGCCGTAGTTTGGAGACCTCTGGCCTTGTAAATGATTATTCTTCGTAATTGGCACCCTGAACATATCTCGAACTGTAACTAGCGGATAATGGACTGTCGCAAGTCAGAAGGTATGAACGAACATTTTTATGAACAATTAAAAACTTTATTGCTATTGCCTCTATTTGAAGTGTAAACTGCTGTCTTCCTCTTCGGCACCGCTTGTCAGCTGCAATAACATAATTTGTGACGCCCCTGCAGCTAGCGACAGGATGACGCGTCCTAGTTTGGAGAGAGTCCCATTAATGCAAATGGCCTCCCTGGATGCATGCCGGTCAATTTTTTCTGACCCAGCTAGGTCCACCAAACGAAGTAGGCCAGTCTGATGGCCAAAAATTAATGACAATAAGTAACTATGGTGAGAAAACAAAACGTAGGGTTTAGTCACTCCGTTGCTACAAAACAATTGCATAATTTAAAATTAATTAAGTCTTTTGTATACCTTTCAATATATGAAAACGCCCGAAACATATAAATCTAATAACTTTATTTTTACCTTTACCTTTTTTACCTTTACCCAATAACCTTTTTTACCTTTTCTAGTGTATTCTCCTTGATTTTGATCATGATTGTGAAGACGGTGTGTGAACGGGTTGAATTGACATTGAGGAGAGTAGTTGCCCTTCTTCTCTTTTCGCTGCCTCGCTCAATCAACCTGAGCACTTCATTCATGGATCCTGAATGAAGTGACAAGAAGAGCTTGACAATCCTGAGTCAGATGGTGCCAGGACCAAGGCAGTTACCTGGTGCCGAGCGGCGGCGTCCAGCTGCCGTTCAAGCTCAGTAACCCCTGTCTCTTATACACATCTTCGTGAATGTACTGTGATGCAAGAGACATGATTGTGCGTTATTATGGAAACATTTTAATACATGAACTATTGAGTATAAATGATCACGAACACCAATGAAATTCAATATGAATTGCCAACTGCAGCCTGGAGAGCAGTTGCCCATAGCCTGGGCGTTGGTCCACAGCACATAACNGGGTTCAATGTGTCTTAAAATTTGTCCAAATGAAAGGTTCGATAATCCTGCGACGCGTTTCGCTCATCACTGAGCATCTTCAGGCAACGAGGTCACGAGTTGCTTGTGGGTTAGCTGCAGAGAGGAGACTAATTGAGGTAGTGAACGAAGCTACGAGTAAGGTTCTTATACAGTCCGTTGTACACTTGTTCTAGTTATGAAGTTTCAGAGTGCGTTCGGATCCAGTCGTTTGATTGTTGAGGTATGGCTTTTTCCGTTGAATTAGAATTGCTTCCATTATTTGTAGTCTGTTGAAGTCTGGTTCGTGGCGAAGGATTTTTGTGTTTTGTACCAGTTCTTCCCGGGTTAATTTGGTGTTGTGGTTGTCCGTAGCGTGCGTTTTGGGTCCTCCAGAAACTAAATGCATTGTGAGCCGTCTTGATAGGGTTGTAGTAGTCATGCCGATATACGAATTGTTGCGGGGCTCGCACTCCCCGCGGTTATTTTTAACCAAACTTGTTTAAATGAAGGGCTCTACCTTAAATATACAACTTTCAATCTATGAAAACACCCGAAACATATAAATCTAATAACTTTATTTTTACCTTTACCTTTTTTACCTTTTCCTAATAACCTTTTTTACCTTTTCTAGTGTATTCTCCTTGATTTTGATGATTGTGAAGACGGTGTGTGAACGGGTTGAATTGACATTGAGGAGAGTAGTTGCCCTTCTTCTCTTTGCGCTGCCTCGCTCAATCAACCTGAGCACTTCATTCATGGATCTTACCAGCACGTTTTTCATGTCATGAAGGATGCACGCTCCTTTTTGAGATGAGTCTTTATATAATCTGGAAAAGGAAAAGTACGTTCATATATTGGCAGTCATCAGATGTCAATTAAATGTATAAGGCATATTACAAGTAATTATCATACAATACAAAATTTTCAAAATGAGGGTCTGTATGAGGGATGTACCAGAAGTACAATGCCAATGAGAGGAATACAAATTCAACTTGGATATATAATTTTAATTTATATGCACATGCACCGGTTGACGTGCCACTACTACCCGGAACAGCTGTTCAATATTACGCTTCAGAGTGTTAAATATTTTATAATTTCAAATCAATAATTTATATCTTCCACTGTACCTCACTATCTCGACATTAGATTCAAAGAAGTATATACAGCATAGAAACGAACCTCAATTTAGGGGGGTCATTTTGAGCAGATAGCAAGTCGTATGGCTCATCAGTGTATAGTTCAATGAAGCTCACGTGCATAGTGAACTCGAGCTTCAGCCTTGCTATCTTGTCAAACAGGTGGTTCACACACCGCGGGATTATTCCAGCCAAATGGCCCTGCAAAAGAGATTGTTCAAATACATATGAGAAAATATGGCAGGGGAAAGCATGATATCAATGAAAATATTACCTATTTATTGCTGGTGCATGTGCAGCCGGCACGAGAGTCCGCTTACTTGGTAGCAAATGTTTATACGTGGTTTGCTAAATGATCTACCTTATCATTATAGATAAAAATAGCTAAAATAATATTGTTCCAACACCAACATTTTAAAGCTAAAACAAAAATATAAATTTTAAATATAAATAAAAGTAACTACGTATAAAAGATATTTTGTGTCCTGATGCCTAAAATGGAATTTAAAAATATATTTTTTTCCGTTCTTTGGTTCGATCATATCGAACCAAAGAACGATACATAGCGTGTCTGAAGTATTTAACGCTGTCGACAAGTCCTTTCAAGCGACCTGCCACTGCCAAGTACTTTCAAGTTCGTTTCAAGTTCGTATCCAATGTTCATTCTGAAGTACGTGAAGAGTTTTAAAACACCATAACTACATACCAAAGTTATCATAGATATGGTTATCAATCAAAATTTAAAATCATTCTGAAAACAACTTCAACATCCTGATAAATCAAGTGGCCTACAAATTGATAGCTGGAGACTCATCCTTGATGATGAGAACCTCTGCTATCGTTAGTCTTGTAGTATTGGGACACCGCATGGTGCCTAACCATACTATATACCTGAGCAAAATTTTTATTTTGATCAGGTATATAGTATGGTTAGGTTTGTGCTAAGGCTAAGGAAAGTGATCAGATCAATTACAGTGTTCAATTACTGTGTACGCACTTCTCAAAACCTGATGACAGTGAATATCTGAAGGTTTATTCATTTATCAAAGAACCACCTCGTATCAATTAAAACTTCATAAAAAATTTAGTTTAAATAAAGGGAGGGGGCGCTGCCCCATGTTGCCCTATAAGGTTCGTGCTCTTCAATTCTTCCAGTCCACCGGGAAGTGGCTCATTCGAAGTTCTCCTAACCATAAGGGAGAAGGTAAGTCTGGTGCCCACGTCCACCTGGAATAAGCATTAAATACACGAAGTAGCATATCGTTCTTATCAACCTAAGCTCTGCCACAAAAATAAAAATTTACGGGGTGTATGCCTGAATATATCCTATAAGGCCCTGGGATGTTCAATCACGAGCGTGCCCAGTCGTTGCTCGTACGCATGGCGTCGGTGCTTGTTCTACGAGGCGTGTTGTTTCGATAAGCACCGTTTTATATCTTCATTTTGGCGCATTACTTAAACATTTCTTTCTCTTTTTTTCTTTGCTGCATGTGGTCCCTACTTCGCGCTCTGCTTGCGCGTCCAGCGACCTGCCACTGCCAAGTCCTTTCAAGTTCGTAAGTGAATTTTTGAGGGAGGTAAGTGAGGGCCCTTTTTCATATTAAGTTTCTTAAGCACTTAAGATGTACGCTTAACCGGTCTCTCTCGTAAAACCTAACTGATATATTATTATCCGATTTTTATTTTCAATTAGAATTATTGTGTTGCTTCTTGACCAAATTCCATAGTAATATTTTAATGTTAATGAAACGGTTTGATGAAATTTGAACCTAAAAACACTGGAAAAAGTGAGCAAAAAAGTGATCCATTATTATGAAAGATGCTCACTTGTACGGAAGGTTTACGCCCTCAATTCAGGACAAGTATTCCGCAATCGTAATTCAGTCAGTAACCAGAACTCACAATAGACTGTGCAGCAATTCAGTGAATCTAACAATGATTGGAATTCTTTTAAGATGAGATTGCAGGTCACTGTTGCTGGCCGTTAACGCTCTGCAGCGATCAGTTGCACAGCGACCGGCGTCGGGTGTGGTGCTGTGCAGAAAGTCTCCTCGCACTTCCCGGCGTCAGGCAGGTCACCTGAGTGCCACTGTGGAACCTGGTCTAAGATCTTAAACGTCTAGAATAACAGTGAATTAATTATTTAGTTTCATAATAATCAAAGTATTCAGTTCTTTGGAGATAATTATCAGGTAATCCAATTCCTTGGCAATTTTAAAGAAACAATAGATTTCCCCCATGAACATTGAATGTATTACGCTATACCATACACTTTCATATTACTCGGATCCTTCTTTCTTTGTGAGCTATGCAAATTACCTAATTGTAGTTTCCTGAAAGGATTTGCTTAGCTTATGATAAATAAATTAAAATGTCGCCTTATCAAAGCAACAAATACGTTTGAATTATTCGCTGTATTATGCTGAATTAATAATTAATTAATTATGCTGAAGAGATGCTCGTTAAGGAAACTCAAATGAATTTAAATGAATTCATGATGCGAACGATTTTATTCGTGAAGGCAATGTTCTGGCCATAGGTACCTCTGCATGGAAAGCGATGGTGCAGTAAATTTATATGTAGAAGGATATAAAATTTTAACATTTCACGTCGATCATGTAATAGTGCATTTACTTGTAGATGTTATTCAACCTCTACAAGTGATCAGTCACTCTTCAATTATTGCAAATTGAAGACACTTATGACTAATTTATTCGGATCATGAACGTGCATGGGCGAGCAATTAGTGTATCAGCTTCACATAAATAAGTCACAAGACAAAGAATGATTTCTTTCTCTTACGCGGGTTCAACGATAGATTGAATCTGAAGTTCAAAAAAATATTTCACAGTATTGCTCTCAATTCTTTGCAGGAATTGTTTAAATTCTAAACATTCAAACTATTTCTGTTTGGATTGTTTACTACTACTGAACGGATTGTTTACTAGTAACATATTAATTTTTACTAAATATGTACAAGCAATTGAAATTTTCGACCGATCTTTTGGTTAAAAATGTACGTAATTCAATTTTGGCTTTTACTTGAAAAAAAAAATTAGATTGTTGCTCACGAATGAACAACCTTGACAAAACTGAGCAATTTTTAGCTAAAATAGACACCACCAAGAAACTTAATTATCATGACTGAGAATCTTTAGCTTTAAATAAATACTTGAAGTACTTATGAGTTATAATTTTGAATCTTAGGGTTTCAAGGCTCATTTATCAGCTCAACAGAAACTGGAGAAAGTGTACTTTTTATCCTCGTAATTTTAGCTGAACAAATTCTGTTAAAACTGAAACATTAAGATAAACGATAGCAATTTCCCCATTCAATTCGGTATTTCCTACAAATACCTCACAAAATGTGCATAAAAAGAATAAAACTAACCACAGCAATGAAATAAAATCCTTTTTGTAGCATAGAATTTGTCCATAATGGAGCTCGGGCAAACACTACCAAATTCACTCCTAAAATGAATATGATATGTTGAGACTCTCTCCCTCAACAGATGTTATTTCACAATTTTGCCCTTGAATTTTTACAGCGATTATTTTACTAGGTATAAATATATACATATATTATGCAAACCCAGGTCTGCAAGTATGTAAGTGCAGGCTTGAAAACAGTTCAAGCCAGAATTTTGCATAATGCATATGGAGCGGAATGGATCTAACAATTACTCTGGAGTATCGTCTAGGGACAAGTCGAAACATTTGAGCACTCGCTCCACGTGAGTCTGCAGATCCACTCAGAGCTCACATGAGTTTCGACGTTATATCTTTGATTGCAATATTACTTATTAATGAAATTAATTTTCATTAATACGTTAATCGTATATAATAAAAATATACGTGAAAAATCGTATAATAATAAATTTCATAATTTTGATACTAGGTATCAAAATTCTGGTTGAAATTAGCATGCTGGCCGGGTGGTCAAGAATCGGTGATAGGCTAAAATTACTTTATCAAAGCTGGCTTCACTTTGTGTCTCCATCATGATTTATAACATGTTGATATAAATGTTATAATAACAAGTTATAATAACGTTAACCAGAATGCCAGTTGATCGCCTCGGGATCCCGTTTGTCGACCTTGAACGCAACTTAACACAGACTTGCAGGATCGCTTTCACATAAAGTCATGTTCTTATACATTTAATTGACATCTGATAACTGCCAATATATGAACGTACTTTTCCTTTTCCAGATTGACTGAAGACCAAAAAGATCATTGGATCATTTAAGGGCTAACGGAAAAGTTAGTGTAATGTTGTATGTAGGCTGCAAATTCCCTACTTGCATTCAGACCATAAAGATTAAGTATACCGGTGCTGATGTAGGCCGAGGCTGGTAATAGTAGCTGTGTCAATTCCAGCATGCGTGTTGGTGCCTCGCTTACAGGGGGATTACCTGACCATCGCCTAGGTGAGCTTTATTTTGCGTTACTGTTGAATACCGTTACTGTGTTATGCGTTACCGTGTTTCGTGTTGATGTTACTGTGCCTTTGTGTGTGTTTACTTATAGGTGGCTTATATTGTAAATAATTAATCTGGCGTCATGAAAAGCCGTTGGTAGAATAGTCATTAGGCGTATTAATTAACAGTGTACTTACTATGCTTATTTTCTCTTCTAGGATCAAGAGCTTTGTCCCTCAGTTAGCTCGCTCTCTCTCTCCTCCGCGTCTTAGCTCCGTATTAGGCTACTTGTTGAACTTCTTAGTTAATAAACCTTGAACTTGTATTTGTTATAAATTTCGTCCCGCCTTGAGCATTGCTTCGTGGCCAATTGGGTAGCTATTTACCTATTCAGCTTCCGGTAATTGGTAGGTGAGACAATGGTCAATGCGAACCGTTAAGTGAGGTTATACCGGCGCTCGGTGGTCAGAGGCTGGTTCAGCACAGCCGTTATTTGTCCTTGATGACGCCTTTCAATTGACATTCTTATAACTTAAATAAAAATTATGTAAATAGCGTGCCTAACAGCTAGGATATTAACGCTTTAGAATAAACATTATTTAATAATCAAGTAAGCATTATCAAAATAGTGTCCTATGACAGGATAGTGAAACACAGCACGCCAATTCACTATTTATTAAGTTTCCTAAAATCAATCCTAAGCCATCTTAACAACAACAAATGATGTATGTAACAAGCACACAACATTCATAATTACATATGTACACATTACATGCACTCGAAATAGT